>NW_021828289.1:0-7523 GCF_006345805.1 Octopus sinensis
AGACATGGGGTCCTTGAGATTATTTAAAGAATTGCCTAAATATTTTACAATTGGGAGCGTCGCAAGATGTGAGAACATTTGAGTACTTGATTTATTTAATTAATTTCATAATTATAATGTAATTTGGAAGGTCTCTAGATGTTAGGAATGTGTGTACTTGAAATTATGTAATTAATTGCGTAATATATTATGAATTAAGAGATGTCCATAGATTTGAAGACAAGGGGTACTTGAGATTATTTAATTACGTTCATAATATATAATTTAATTTGGAATGTCTCTAGATGTGAGAAATGGGTGTAATTAGATTATTTAATTAATTGCGTTAATATTATGCAATTAAGACATGTCCCTAGATTTGAAGACATGGGGGTCCTTGAGATTATTTAATGAATTACGTAATATATTTTACAATTTGGAGCGTCTCAAGATGTGAGAACTTGGCAGTATTTGAGATTATGTAATTAATTGCGTAATATATTATGCAATTAAGAGATGTCCATAGATTTGAAGACAAGGGGGTACTTGAGATTATTTAATTAATTTCATAATATATAATTTAATTTGGAAGGTCTCTAGATGTGAGAAAATGGGTGTAATTGAGATTATGTAATTAATTGCGTTATATATTATGCAATAAAGAGATGTCCCTAGATTTGAAGACATGGGGGTCCTTGAGATTATTTAAAGAATTGCCTAACATATTTTACAATTTGGGAGCGTCTCAAGATGTGAGAACATTGAGTACTTGAGTTTATGTAATTAATTTCATAATATTAATGTAATTTGAAGGTCTCTAGATGTTAGAAATGCGTGTACTTGAGATATGTAATATATTGCGTATCTATTATGCAATTAAGAGATGTCCATAGATTTGAAGACAAGGGGGTACTTGAGATTATTTAATTAATTTCATAATATATAATTTAATTTGGAGGTCTCTAGATGTGAGAAAATGGTGTAATTGAGATTATGTAATTAATTGCGTTATATATTATGCAATAAGGAGATGTCCCTAGATTTGAAGACATGGGGGTCCTTGAGATTATTTAAGAATGCCTAACATATTTTACAATTTGGGAGCGTCTCAAGATGTGAACATGGGAGTACTTGATTTATGTAATAATTTCATAATATATAATGTATTTAAAAGGTCTCTAGATGTGAGAAAATGGTGTACTTGAGATTATGTAATATTTGCGTTATATATATGCAATTAAGAGATGTCCCTAGATTGGAAGACATTGGGGTACTTGAGATTATGTAATGAATTGTGTAATTATTTGCAAATTTGTGAGGTCTCAAGATGTGTAGAACATGGGGTACTTGAGATTATTAATTATTTCATAATATATAATGTAATTTGGAGTCTCTAGATGTGAAAAATGGTTGTAATTGAGATAAGTAATTAATTGCGTTATATATTATGCAATTAAGAGATGTCCCTAGATTTGGGGTACGAGGAGACAGGGTCCTTGAGATTATATTAAGAATGCCCAAATATTTTACAATTTGGGAGCGTCCTCAAGATGTGAGAATATGGGAGTACTTGAGATTATGTAATTATCGTAATATATTATGCAATTAAGAGATGTCCATAGTTGAAGACCAGGGGGTACTTGAGATTATGTAATAATTTAAAATATATAATTTAATTTGGAATGTCTCTAGATGTGAGAAAATGTTTGTAATTGAGATTATGTAATTAATTGCGTTAATATTTATGCAATAAGAGATGTCCCTAGATTTGAAGACATGGGGTACTTGAGATTATTTAAAGAATTGCCTATATATTTTACAATTTGGGAGCGTCTCAGGAGTGAGAACATTTGAGTACTTGAGTTTATGTAATTAATTTCATAATATATAATGTAATTTGGAAGGTCTCTAGATGTGAGGAAATGGTTGTACTTGAAATTATGTATTAATTGCGTAAAGATATTATGCAATTAAGAGATGTCCATAGATTTGAAGACAATGGGGTACTTGAGATTATTTAATTAATTCATAATATATAATTAATTTGGAAGGTCTCTAGATGTTAGGAAATGTGTTACTGAAATTATTATTAATTCGTAATATATTATCAATAAGAGTGTCCTAGATTTGAAGACATGGGGTACTTGAGATTATGTAATGAATTACGTAATATATTTTATTTTGAAGTCTCTAGATGTGAGAAAATGGGTGTACTTGAGATTATGTAATTAATATCGTAATATTATGCAATTAAGAGATGTCCATAGGTTTGAAGACCAGGGGTACTTGAGATTATGGTAATTAATTTTAAAATATATAATTTAATTTGGAAGTCTCTAGATGTGAGAAAATGGGTGTACTTGAGATTATGTAATTATTGCGTTATATTATGCAATTAAGATGTCCTATTTGAAGACATGGGAGTCCATGAGATTATCTAAATTACGTAATATATTTTACAATTGTGAGCGTCTCAAGATGTGAGAACATGGTGTAACTTGAAATTATGTAATTAATTGCGTAATTATTATGCAATTAAGAGATGTCCCTATTTGAAGACAGGGGGTACTTGAGATTATTTAATGAATTGCGTAATATATTTTACAATTTGGGAGCGTCTCAAGATGTGAGAACATGTGAGTACTTGAGTTTATGTAATTACTTTCATAATATAAATGTAATTTGGAAGGTCTCTAGATGTAGGAAATGGGTACTTGAAATTATGTAATTTTAATGCGTAAATATTATGCAATTAAGATTGTCCCTATATTTGAAGACATGGGGTCCTTGAGATTATCTAATGAATTACGTAATATATTTTACAATTTGTGAGCGTCTCAAGATGTGAGAACATGGGAGTACTTGAGATTATGTAATTAATTTCGTTATATATTATGCAATTAAGAGATGTCCCTGATTTGAAGACATGGGAGTCCTTGAGATTATCTAATGAATTACGTAATATATTTTACAATTTGTGAGCGTCTCAAGATGTGAGAACATGGGTGTACTTGAAATTATGTAATTAATTGCGTAATATATTATGCAATTAAGAGATGTCCATAGATTTGAAGACAAGGGGGTACTTGAGATTATTTAATTAATTTCATAATATATAATTTAATTTGGAAGGTCTCTAGATGTGAGAAAATGGGTGTAATTGAGATTATGTAATTAATTGCGTTATATATTATGCAATAAAGAGATGTCCCTAGATTTGAAGACATGGGGGTCCTTGAGATTATTTAAGAATTGCCTACGATATTTTTACAATTGGGAGCTGTCTCCAAGATGTGAGAACAGGGAGTACTTGAGTTTATGTATTAATTTCATAATATTTAATGTAATTTAAAAGGTCTCTAGATGTGAGAAAATGCGTGTACTTGAGATTATGTAATATATTGCGTTATATATTATGCAATTAAGAGATGTCCATAGATTTGAAGACAAGGGGGTACTTGAGATTATTTAATTAATTTCATAATATATAATTTAATTTGAAAGGTCTCTAGATGTGAGAAAATGGGTGTAATTGAGATTATGTAATTAATTGCGTTATATATTATGCAATAAGGAGATGTCCCTAGATTTGAAGACATGGGGGTCCTTGAGATTATTTAAAGAATTGCCTAACATATTTTACAATTTGGGAGCGTCTCAAGATGTGAGAACATGGGAGTACTTGAGTTTATGTAATTAATTTCATAATATATAATGTAATTTAAAAGGTCTCTAGATGTGAGAAAATGCGTGTACTTGAGATTATGTAATATATTGCGTTATATATTATGCAATTAAGAGATGTCCCTAGATTGGAAGACATTGGGGTACTTTAGATTATTTAATGAATTGTGTAATATATTTTAAAATTTGTGAGCGTCTCAAGATGTGAGAACATGGAAATACTTGAGATTATGTAATTAATTTCATAATATATAATGTAATTTGGAAGGTCTCTAGATGTGAGAAAATGGTTGTAATTGAGATTATGTAATTAATTGCGTTATATATTATGCAATTAAGAGATGTCCTTAGATTTGAAGACATGGGGGTCCTTGAGATTATTTAAAGAATTGCCTAACATATTTTACAATTTGGGAGCGTCTCAAGATGTGAGAACATTTGAGTACTTGAGTTTATTTAATTAATTTCATAATATATAATTTAATTTGGAAGGTCTCTAGATGTTAGAAATGTGTTTACTTGAAATTATGTAATTAATTGCGTAATATATTATAGAAATTAAGAGTGTCCATAGATTTGAAGACCAGGGGGTACTTGAGATTATTTAATTAATTTCATAATATATAATTTAATTTGGAAGGTCTCTAGATGTGAGAAAATGGGTGTAATGAGATTATTTAATTAATTGCGTTATATATTATGCAAATTAGATCCTGTCCCTAGATTTGAAGACATGGGGGTCCTTGAGATTATTTAATGAATTACGTATATAATTTTACATTTGTGAGCGTCTCAAGATGTGAGAACATGGCAGTACTTGAGATTATGTAATTATATCGTATATATTATGCAATAAGAGATGTCCATATGTTTTGAAGACCAGGGGGTACTTGAGATTATTTAATTAATTTCAACATTATAATTTAATTTGGATTTTCTAGATGTAGAAAATGTGTGTAATTGAGATTATGTAATTAATTGCGTAATAATTATGCAATTAAGAATGTCCATAGATTTGAAGACAGGGGGTACTTGAGATTATCTAATTAATTACGTAATATATTTTGACAATTGGGAGCGTCTCAAGATGTGAGAACATTTGAGTACTTGAGTTTATGTAATTAATTTCATAATATATAATGTAATTTGGAAGGTCTCTAGATGTTAGGAAATGGGTGTACTTGAAATTATGTAATTAATTGCGTAATATATTATGCAATTAAGAGATGTCCCTGATTTGAAGACATGGGAGTCCTTGAGATTATCTAATGAATTACGTAATATATTTTACAATTTGTGAGCGTCTCAAGATGTGAGAACATAGGAGTACTTGAGATTATGTAATTAATTGCGTAATATATTATGCAATTAAGAGATGTCCATAGATTTGAAGACAAGGGGTACTTGAGATTATCTAATGAATTACGTAATATATTTTACAATTTGTGAGCGTCTCAAGATGTGAGAACATGGGAGTACTTGAGATTATGTAATTAATTTCGTTATATATTATGCAATTAAGAGATGTCCCTGATTTGAAGACATGGGAGTCCTTGAGATTATCTAATGAATTACGTAATATATTTTACAATTTGTGAGCGTCTCAAGATGTGAGAACATGGGTGTACTTGAAATTATGTAATTAATTGCGTAATATATTATGCAATTAAGAGATGTCCATAGATTTGAAGACATGGAGTAGTGAGATTATCTAATTAATTACGTAATATATTTTACAATTGTGAGCGTCTCAAGAGTGAGACATGGGTGTACTTGAATTATGTAATTAATTGCGTAATATATTATGCAATTAAGAGATGTCCTAGATTTGAACAAGGGGGTACTTGAGATTATGTTAATTAATTTCATAATATATAATTTAATTTGGAAGGTCTCTAGATGTGAGAAAATGGGTGTACTTAAGATTATGTAATTAATTGCGTTATATATTATGCAATAAAGAGATGTCCCTAGATTTGAAGACAGGGGGTCCTTGAGATTATTTAAAGAATTGCCTAACATATTTTACAATTGGGAGCGTCTCAAGATGTGAGAACATGGGAGTAACTTGAGATTATGTAATTAATTCGTAATATATATGTAATTAAAAGGTTCTCTAGATGTGAAGAAATGGGTTACTTGAGATTATGTAAATAATTGCGTATATATTATGCAATTTAAGAGTGTCCATAGATTTGAAGACAAGGGGTACTTGAGATTATTTAATTAATTTCATAATATAAATTTAATTTGGAAGGTCTCTAGATGTGAGAAAATGGGTTAATTGAGATTATGTAATTAATTGCGTTATATATTATGCAATAAGGAGATGTCCCTAGATTTGAAGGACATGGGGGTACTTGAGATTATTTAAAGAATTGCCTAAATATTTTACAATTTGGAGCGTCTCAAGATGTGAGAAAGGTTACTTGAGTTTATGTAATTAATTTCATAATATATAATGTAATTTGGAAGGTCTCTAGATTTGAGAAAATGGGTGTACTTGAAATTATGTAATTATTGCGTTATATATTATGCAATTAAGAGATGTCCATAGATTTGAAGACATGGGGTACTTGAGATTATTTAATGAATTGGGTAATATATTTTAAATTTGGAGCGTCTCAAGATGGGAACTGGGAGTCTTGAGATTATGTAATTATTTCATAATATATAATGTAATTTGAAGGTTCTCTAGATTGAGAAAATGGTTGTAATTGAGATTATGTAATTAATTGCGTTATATATTATGCAATTAAGAGATGTCCCTAGATTTAAGACATGGGGGTCCTTGAGATTATTTAGAATTGCCAATATATTTTACAATTTGTGAGCGTCTCAAGATGTGAGAACATGGAGTACTTGAGATTATGTAATTAATTTCGTAATATATTATGCAATTAAGAGATGTCCTAGGTTTGAAGACCAGGGGATACTTGAGATTATGTATTAATTTAAAATATATAATTTAATTTGGAAGGTCTCTAGATGTGAGAAAATGGGTTGTAATTGAGATTATGTAATTAATTGCGTAATATATTATGCAAATAAGACATGTCCCTAGATTTGAAGACATTGAGGTACTTGAGATTATTTAAAGATTGCCTATATATTTTACAATTTGGGAGCGTCTCAGATGTGAGAACAATTTGGTACTTGATTTTATGTAATTAATTTCATAATATATAATGTAATTTGGAAGTCCTAGATGTTAGAAATGGGTGTACTTGAAATTATGTAATTAATTGCGTAATATATTAATTGCAATTAAGAGATGTCCATAGATTTGAAGACAAGGGGTACTTGAGATTATTTAATTAATTTCATAATATATATTTTAATTTGGAAGGTCTCTAGATGTTAGGAAATGTGTGTACTGAATATGTAATTAATTGCGTAATATATTATGTCAATTAAGATGTCCATAGATTGAGACCATGGGGGTACTGAGATTATGTAATTAATTTCATAATATATAATTTATTTGGAAACGTCTCTAGATGTGAGAAAATGGGTGTGTACTTGAGATATGTAATTAATATCGTTATATATTATGCAATTAAGAGATGTCCATAGATTTGAAGACCAGGGGGTACTTGAGATTATTTAATTAATTTCAAAATATATAATTTAATTTGGAAGTCTCTAGATTTGAGAAAATGGGTGTAATTGAGATATGTAATTAATTGCGTTATATATTATGCAATAAGAAATGTCCTTGATTTGAAGACATGGGAGTCCATGATTTATCTAATGAATTACGTAATATTTTACAATGGTGAGCGTCCAGATGTGAGAACATGGGTGTACTTGAAATTATGTAATTAATTGCGTAATATATTATGCAATTAAGAGATGTC
>NW_021828290.1:0-8874 GCF_006345805.1 Octopus sinensis
AAAATTGCCAACGTACACACACACGAGTCACATCGTATTATATTATATTATATTTTATGCGCAACTCCATTGCCTCCCAAGATAAAAAGGATGCCAACCAATATATTATATTAAATTGTATTATGTTATATTCGGCGGGCTTCTTTCGGTTTTCCTCTACCAAATCCACTCACAAGGCTTTGGTCAAACCAAGGCTATAACAGAAGATACTTGCCCAAGGTGCCGCACCATGGAGCTGAACCCGGAATCAAGTGGTTGGCAAGCAAACTTCTTACCACACGGCCACGTGTGTACCTATATATCTCAGACTTCTTTTGGTTTCCCTCTAACAAATCCACTCACAAGGCTTTTCGTGGGACCAAGTCTATAACAGAAGACACTTCCCCAGCCCAAGGTGCCACGCAGTAGGACTGAACCCTGTGGTTGAGATGCAAACTTCTTACCGGAAAGCTTAGCTGATCTGTTAGCATATTTTCTAGATAGGCGCAGGAGTGGCTGTGTGGTAAGTAGCTTGCTTACCAACCACATGGTTCCGGGTTCAGTCACACTGCGTGGAATCTTGGGCAAGTGTCTTCTACTATAGCCCCAGGCCGACCAATGCCTTGTGAGTGGATTTGGTAGACGGAAACTGAAAGAAGCCTGTCGTATATATGTATATATATACATATGCATGTGTATGTATGTGTGTCTATGTTTGTCCACCCTAGCATCGCTTGACAACCGATGCTGGTGTGTTTACGTCCCCGCCACTTAGCGGCTCGGCAAAAGAGACCGATAGAATAAGTACTGGGCTTACAAAAAAGAATAAGTCCCGGGGTCGATTTGCTCGACTAAAGGCGGTGCTCCAGCATGGCCGCAGTCAAATGTCTGAAATAAGTAGTAAAAGAGAGTAAAAGTGCAAAGAGAGGATCAAGGATCAATTCATTCAACTAAACACCTTTGAAGGCGGTGCTCCAGCATGGCCGCAGTCTAATGACTGAAACAAGTAAAAGAGTAAAGAGAGAGTATACGTTTAACCTTTCGCTGCGCAACTTGTTGAGTTGTGCATTTAACATTTCCACAGAACATTCAGTGTTTATGTGTCTAACATTTTGTTTGTTTATGACTGCTTGCATTTAGCATTTACGTGTTTGAATTTATGAATAACTTGTCGGTTCGGTCGCGTTTAACCTTTTGCATTACGCATAAAACTTGTCATTTGCAGTTACATTAAGATAAGCGGACTTTCCGTGCGTTGCTTTGGCGATTTGCCATGGATTTTTCAAAGCTTGTCAGCGAAGGGTTTACTGAAATTTAGACAAAACCCAACCACGGACCTCAAAGATCTATACCCGGTTCTGAATAATATACGTGTGTGTTTGTGAGTGTGTATGTATGAATACACAAATATATATGTTTGTGTGTGTGTGTGTGTGTCTATCTATCTATCTATCTATCTATCTTCTACCTATCTATATCTATCTATCTATCTATCTATCTATATCTATATCTATCTATCTATCTATCTACATTCTATATCTATCTATCTATATATAGATATTATATATTATATAATATATTATATATATAAACGATAAACATCGCCTTTTTCAACCCTAGCCTGGCTCATGGGCCTGGTTTGCCGGTTTCTGTGGCGTGTGTGTTCCCCCCAGCTGGACGGGACGCCAGTCCATCGCAGCATTACTCAAGAAACAGGAAGAGAGATTGAGAGAAAGTTATGGCGAAAGAATACAACAGGGATCGCCACCACCCCCTGTCGGAGCCTCTTGGAGCTTTTAGGTGTTTTCGCTCAATAAACACACACAACGCCCGGTCTGGGAATCGAAACCGCGATCCTCCGACCGCGAGTCCGCTGCCCTTACCACTGGGCCATTGCACCTCCGCACACACACACACATACATATATACATACACACACATACATACATACATACATACACACAGCCACACTGGTACTTAATTTATCGACCCCGAAAGGATGAAAGGCAAAGTCGACCTCGGCAGAATTTGAACTCACAAGGTAACGGCAGACATATATATATATATATATATATATATACTGTTTCGTGATAGAAAATTCAACAAGGAAGTACTCCATCTGGTGAGAGATGAATATTATTTATTTAAAAGTCACAATACATGTATTTAAGTGCTACTAATTGTTTCATATGCTGAGAAACACTCAAATGTATTCTTCAGGCGCAAACCACATATAACGAACCCCAAAAAAATATTGAACAATAGAAGAAACGGAAAACGAAAAGAAAAACTAAAATGCAAAAAGTAAAAAGTAAAAAGGTAAGAGACCTATCTGAGACCTTTAATGATAAGGCTGGAAAGTCAGGGATAGGCAGAATTTTCCAATTCTTCGAAATATATTTATACATGAATATAGGCGCAGGAGTGGCTGTGTGGTAAGTAGCTTGCTAACCAACCACATGGTTCCGGGTTCAGTCCCACTGCGTGGAACCTTGGGCAAGTGTCTTCTATAGCTTCTGGCCGACCAAAGCCTTGTGAGTGGATTTGGTAGACGGAAACAGAAAGAAGCCCATTGGATATATATATATTATATATATATATATATATAATGAAAGAATGGAGTCGAACGACGATTTTAAACAAAATTCCTTTACTCTCGACACATGTTTCGAAGGCTGCATATTCCTAATTCCGAAAGAATAAAGGGTGCATTATGCCGCCATCTCATCAGGACAGACAAGGAACTTATGTCAGCACCATGAAGAGCAAAAACTTTTAGATGACTAGGATAATTCATTCACCTTCTTAAATATATATATATATATATCAGTGCTTTTGAAACTTTTTGCTGGAGCGGACCCCAAGCAAACATTCCATTGGCTCGAGGAACCCCTGTGCAATAATTTAATAGTCTTATGCACACATATCTGCACAGAAGAATTAAAAATTACTGCCGATTTTAGCAGTTTTGTAACTTCTTGCAGAACCCCTGGACTGTACTGGCGGAACCCTGGTTGAAACCCACTGATATATATATATATATATAGGGAGAGTTTACGAAAGAAACAAAAGACGAAGACAGGTGGTGTACAAAACAAACAGATGTATTAGTATAACGCTCAGGAATAGAAAAAGTCCTTTTACGTTCGAGCCTACGCTCTTCGACAGAAAGGGACACAGAAAAACAGGAGAGAAAAAAATGTGTGTAGTGGCTAACGATCTATCTATATATATATATATATATATTATACATGTACCAAAGTGGAGTTGTTAGGGTACCGCACGAGCGGAATTTATATACGAAAGAAGGTTTGAAAATGCAATTTTAAAAGATGTTTATTTACTTTACCGGTTTCACTCTTTGGAAAAAGATTGTCAAAAGTAAGCTGTAGAACTTTTTAATAATTCCTTCTAGGAAACTATCTTTAACATGTTCTTGAGAATGTATATTTATGTTGTAATCTTCTGTGCCCAATATTTTAAGGAACTTGTTAAACTTTTTATGTCCTTAACATGTCCTTGTTACCAAAGACTGTATATATGTAATGTAGCATTTTGTAACAACCAATAATTAACGCAACCAAACTTCTACATGTTACTTTTGAAAATCTTTTTCTAAAGAGTGAAACCGGTAAAGTAAATAAACATCTTTTAAAATTGCATTTTCAAACCTTCTTTCGTATATATATATATATATATAATATAGATAATGTAAATATGCATATATGGGTACAGGTTGTAACCAATAGTAAAGAACATGAAATACGAAAACAGATGAGTTCAATACACAAACAACAAAAGAAACAAATGGAAAACAGGACAAGTAATACAAAGAATACAAGGAACAACCCTACATCAGTTGCCGATATATATATATATATATATATATATATACACACACACACGCATACACATATATATGTACATGTTTATATGTATGTATGTATGTCTGTGCACTCATATTTATCTAAATCCATACACACTATATATAAATATACATATATATATATATCCACACACACATAAAAATAAATATACACAGACAAATACATACATACACACACACTTACACACATACAAACATACATACATGCATGCATACACACATACATACATACACATACATACATAAACATACATACACATACATGCATACACACATACATACATACATACACACACATACATACACACACACACATACATACAAACATACATACATGCAGACACACATACATACATACACACACATACATACATACACACACATACATACATACACACACACATACATACATACACACACACATACAAATACATACATACATACATACATACAAATACATACATACACACATACATACACACACATACATACACACACACACATACATACATACAAATACCTATACGTGTTATATGCATGCCTGTGTGGTGATTATAAAGACCCACTATTAGCGCAATCACAGCACATCCACCAGAGTCATCGGAACCGCCGCCGCCAACACGTACCACTAATATACTTCTCCAGATTGTTATCATCAATGACACGGCTATATAGGGACACAACACATCTTCTATTCTACACATCACGCAATATATATATATACATACATATATATTATACGTGTGTGTGTATGTATGTATGTATGTATGTATATATATATATATATATATACTATATATATATATGTATGTATGTGTATGTATATATATATGTATGTCTATTATATATATGTATGTATGTATGTATGTATATATATATGTATGTATATATATATATATATATGTATGTATGTATGTATATATATGTATGTATGTATGTATATATATGTATGTATGTATATATATATATATATATATATATGTCTGTATGTAAATATATATATATGTATGTATGTATATATATATATGTTTATGTATGTATGTATGTTATATATATATATATATGTATGTATGTATATATATATATATATATGTATGTATGTATATATATATATGTTTATGTATAATATATGTCTGTATGTATATATATATGTATTCTGTATCTATATATTATGATTTTATATTATATATATATGTATGTATGTATATATATATGTATGTATGTATATATATATGGTCTGTATGTATATATATATGTCTGTATGTATATATGTATGTTATGTATATATATATCTATATACATATCTATATATATACATATAATATATAGAATATATAAAATATATACATATTATATATATACATATATATAATATATATATATATATATATATATATAACATATATATATTTATGAATATATGCGTCGTTTGTATGTATGTTTTTGGAGGTATGTATTGTGTATGTCTGTATGCGTGTATGGATGGATGGACGATGAATGTATACACCCTGTCGTGTAAACAATCTTTCGCTTGTTTATAACTGACTATTCAACGTTTTTCACACATCTTACGATACTTTTCAAAAGGACACCACATTGTCTGTAATCGTACTGAGCATGTGTATACACACACACAGAGGATTTTATTTGCATGAGTACTAAACAAATAAACGACGTCTGGGATCTTTTCGGTTTGAACGGCAGTTTTTTTCTATCGATGTCATATGAAATTGTCACCCATAATTATGATGATATATATGGAAGCACTCCGTCGGTTACGACGACGAGGGTTCCGGTTGATCCGAATCAACGGAACAGCCTGCTCGTGAAATTAACGTGTAAGTGGCTGAGCACTCCACAGACACGTGCACCCTTAACGTAGTTCTCGGGGATTTCAGCGTGACACGGAGAGTGACAAGGCCGGCCCTTTGAAATACAGGTACAACAGAAACAGGAAGTAAGAGTGAGAGAAAGTTGTGGTGAAAGAGTACAGCAGGGATCACCACCATCCCCTGCCGGAGCCTCGTGGAGCTTTAGGTGTTTTCGCTCAATAAACACTCACAACGCCCGGTCTGGGAATCGAAACCGCGATCCTATGACCGCGAGTCCGCTGCCCTAACCACTGGGCCATTGCACCTCCACACCCATAGTTATGACCCTAGTATGATCTATTGCATTTCAATCCGTTTTAGGGTTATGGTTAGGGGTAGGGGGAAGGGTATCTTTTTTGGATCTTTTCCTTTTGAACGGCACATGTCAACACAATTTCTAGTTAACTAACCACTTTTAAACTTCGTATACTGGTAGAATGTGTTTATAAAACATCTTTTTCTCTTGGCTTTATTGAGAAAATTCTATAGTTTCTAAGATATTTCCACTTTAATTTCGAGCATTTCGGCAATTTTAACCAATCACTGACCTCCATTTGGGGTGAAAACATTCTGTGCTGTATGAAAATGTCCCTCGTTTAAGAAACAGATTGGGTTTATTTACATTTGCAAAGAAAAAAAGATACCCCTCCCCCACCCCTAACCCTAACCCTACTCCTAACCCTAAAACAGATTGAAATTCAATAGATCGATACTAGGGTTATAATTATGGGTGACAATTTCATATGACACCGCTACAGAAAATGGGATTTTTTTCTAGCGGTGTCAAATGAAAATGTCACCCATAATTATAACCCTAGTATCGATCTATTGCATTGCAATCTATTTTAGGGTTAGGTTTAAAGTTATGGTTAGGGTTAGGGGTAGGGTTAGGGTTAGGGGTGGAGGAAGGGTATCTTTTTTTTCTTCAGAAATGTAAATAAACCCAATCTGTTTCTTAAACGAGGGACATATTCATATATGGATGTGTTGCTCCAGCTGGGACACTCGTCATCGTAAGCGACGGAGTGTCACTACATTATTTACTGTGTCCTTCTTTCTTGCTGTTGTTAAACCCAAGGTCAGTCCTGATCCAGCAAACCTATGATCAAAGACATTACAGCTGTGACAATCATGTCTTTTATTCAGACCTAGTGTACCTAAGACTACATTATCTAATGTGTCCTTCCTTATTGTTGTTTAGCCCCAAGCGAGTCCTGATCCAGTCAGACCCATGATCAAAGACGTTCCAGCTGTGGCCATCCTATTTTTGATTCAGGCATAGTGTATCTAGGACTACATTATCTAATGTGTCCTTCCTTATCGTTGTTTAGCCCCAGGTCAGTCCTGATCCAGTCAGACCCATGATCAAGGATGTTCCAACTCTGACCATCCTGTCCTTTATTCAGACATAGTGCATCTAGGACTACATTATCTAATGTACCCCTCCTGGTATTTTTTTAACTCCAGACAATTCTGATCTAGCAGACATATGATCAAATGTACTCCAGCCGTGACCATTCCATCTTATGTTTGTTCTAGATAGTGCGTATATAGGCGCAGGAGTGGCTGTGTGGTAAATAGCTTGTTTACCAACCACATGGTTCCGGGTTCAGTCCCACTGCGTGGCACCTTGGGCAAGTGTCTGCTACTATAGCCTCGGGCCGACCAGAGCCCTGTGAGTGGATTTGTAGACGGAAACTGAAAGAAGCCCATCGTATATATGTTTATATATATATATATATATATATATATATGTGTGTGTGCGTGTGCGTGTATGTGTTTTGTTTGTCCCCCTAGCATTGCTTGACAACCATGCTGGTGTGTTTATGCCCCCGTTACTTAGCGGTTCGGCAAAAGAGACCGGATAGAATAAGTACTGGCTTACAAAGAATAAGTCCCGGGGTCGATTTGCTCGATTAAAGGCGGTGCTCCAGCATGGCCACAGTCAAATGACTGAAACAAGTAAAAGAATAAAAGATAAAGATAAAGATATTGAATTTTGTTATCCAAAAAAGGGCATCGTTGTTTTGTTTGTTTTTCTTTAATGCCAGCCTGCGATATGAGGGAGATATGACAGTTACTTCAAGCAGTTATATTCACGATAAGGATCAGCAAAAACCTCCAGACCTTCCTCCATAAATGCCAGCCCTTTAGCAATAATTTTAGTAACCAGTTTAAGTGGTGTAGGTGGGACTTCCGTTGTATCATCTGTATTCTCAGCCTCTTCTTTTTCTAACATCATCAGCACCTTGTTAGATAAACTTTCTTTCTGGGACACCAGCAACTCAATCACATCATCCTCTATGATGTCTTCAAATTCCACATCCTTTGGAAATGTCACAGCATCGTTTCGAATTTCATGTAGACTTTCTGATTGAGGGGAAACTTTTAATGTCACGGATATAGTCTAGCTATGTACTTTTCCAAGCACAATTCAAAATTTAAGGCCTTCATTTCATTGCATGACTCTGTTATATTATCTACCACATTAATATATTATCTATTAAGGCGACGAGCTGGCAGAAACGTTAGCACGTCGGGCAAAATACGTAGCCGTATTTCATCTGCCGTTCTGAGTTCAAATTCCGCCAAGGTCGACTTTACCTTTTATCCTTTCGGGGTCGATAAATTAAGTACCAGTTACGCACTGGGGTTGATGTAATCAACTTAATCCCTTTGTCTGTCCTTGTTTGTCCCCTCTGTGTTTAGCCCCTTGTGGGTAGTAAAGAAATAGGTATTTCGTCTGCGGTTACATTCTGAGTTCAAATTCTACCGAGGTCGACTTTACCTTTCATCCTTTCGGGTTCGATAAATTAAGTACCAGTTACGCACTGGGGTTGATGTAATCAACTTAATCCGTTTGTCTGTCCTTGTTTGTCCCCTCTGTGTTTAGCCCCTTGTGGGTAGTAAAGAAATAGGTATTTCGTCTGCCTCTCCGTTCTGAGTTCAAATTCCGCGAAGGTCGACTTTACCTTTCATCCTTTCGGGGTAAATAAATAAGTACCAGTTACACACTGGGGTTGATGTAATCGACTTAATCCATTTGTCTGTACCTGTGTCCTCTCTGTGTTTAGCCCCTTGTGGGTAGTAAAGAAATAGGTATTTCGTCTGCGGTTACGTTCTGAGTTCAAATTCTGC
>NW_021828291.1:0-2500 GCF_006345805.1 Octopus sinensis
TTGGCTGAAATTATCTATAATATCCCCCTGGTTTGGGTCCTTTCTAAGCAGTGACACAACTACCCGGCTCACAGACCTGGAAATAAACCCATTCTGCTGCCAGTTGGTGAAGACACATGCCAGTAGGTGCCCAGACAAATCTGGCATACTGTAGGGGAGCTTGTAGGGGAGACCATCTAGTCCCAGCGACTTGTCCCCACCGCAGTGCGACAAAACCTCCTCCACCACTGCAGCTGTGATTTGCCCTTTACATCGACCCCAGTGCGTAACTGGTACTTAATTTATCAACCCCGAAAGGATGAAAGGCAAAGTCGACCTCGGCGGAATTTGAACTCAGAACATAACGGCAGACGAAATACCGCTAAGCATTTCGCCCAGCGTGCTAACGATTCTGCCAGCTCACCGCCTGACACCAACATCACCCATGAAAATGTAGAGAAAATTCATCAGCATGTCCATGTGGATTGTCAGAAGACAATCAATGATGCCTGGAAGTGTTTGGGGGGGGGGGGGGCATTCGGCAAAAGAGACCGGATCCCTGGAGGGCAAAGAACTGGATCCTTCATGACAATTCACCCTGGCACCAAGCTGTCCTTGCTTGTGAGTTTCTCGCCAAATGCAACTTAAGTTATTTTTTTATTAAACATAGGAGTGGCTGTGTGGTAAGTAGCTTGCTTACCAACCACATGGTTCCGGGTTCAGTACTGCGTGACACCATGGGCAAGTGTCTTCTACTATAGCCTCGAGTTGACCAAAGCCTTGTGAGTGGATTTGGTAGACAGAAACTGAAAGAAGCCTGTCGTACATATCTGTAGGTATTTGTGTAGCTGTGTTTGTCCCCACACCATCACTTGACAACCGATGTCAAGTTCCCTGTAACTTAGTAGTTCAGCAAAAACAACCAATAGAATAAGTACTGGGCTTACAAAGAATAAGTCCTGCGGTCAAAGCCTTGTGAGTGGATTTGGTAGACAGAAAGCCTTGTGAGTGGATTTGGTAGACAGAAACTGAAAGAAGGCCATCGTATATATGTATATATATATATATATGTGTGTGTGTGTGTATGTGTGTTTGTCCCCTCAACATCGCTTGACAACTGATGCTGGTGTGTTTACGTCCCTGTAACTTAGTGGTTCGGCAAAAGAGACGATAGAATAAGTACTCTCTTTTACTCTTTTACTTGTTTCAGTCATTTGACTGCGGCCATGCTGGAGCATCACCTTTAGTTGAGCAAATCGACCCCAGGACTTATTCTTTGTAAGCCTAGTACTTATTGTATCGGTCTCTTTTGCTGAACCGCTAAGTTATGGGGACATAAACACACCAGCATCATTTGTCAAGCGATGTTGGGGGGGACAAACACAGACACACAAACATATACACACACACACATATATATACATACATATATATATATGATGGGCTTCGTTCAGATTCCGTCTACCAAATCCACTCACAAGGCTTTGGTCGGCCCGAGGCCATAGTAGAAGACACTTGTCCAAGGTGCCACGCAGTGGGACTGAACCCAGAACCATGTGGTTGGTAAGCAAGCTTCTTACCACACAGCCACTCCTACGTAGTAAGCTTAAAGTAAAAAAATGAGTACTGGGGTGAGTTCATTCGACAAAAAATTCTTCAGGGCAGTGCCCCAGCATGGCCACAGTCTAATGACTGGGTATCACATAACAAGCAGCCATGCGGGTGACACATAAGCAGCACTTGTGCCAGTGGCATACAGAGGCACACATGCTGATGACAAGTAAAGGCACCTGTGCCAGTAACACGTGAAAGTCAGCCGCTACAGTCTTGGAGTGGTTGGCATTAGGAAGGGCACCCAGCCGTAGAAACCATGCCAAATCGGACAGGTATCTGATACAGCCCTCTTGCTTATCAGTTCCAGTCTAACCCAAGCAATAATAAATCTCTGAACGAGATGTAAACAGTAACTGCACGACAACGTAAAGTATACTAGCCATCTCAATATGGCTAACCACTAAGTGTGGGTGTTACTGTAGCTTTTAGCCCCAGGAGACCATCATCTCCAGCTGGCTTTAGACACACTTTCTGTGCCCTTATGGTATTTGCAAAGGGAGGTCATCCCTCATTCGTAAACCAAAGTTATACACACGGACTGCAGTTTCGAGGTATTTGCCTCTTGTCAATGTACGGTAATCACCGGTTTTCGATAAAGAGAGACTTGTTTGCAACTATCCATTTAATGTTTTTCCCAGTAACTACTGTCACTGATTTCGAAAAACTGTCTGCAAGCAATAATAAATCTCTGAACGAGATGTAAACAGTAACCGCTCGACAACGTAAAATATACTAGCCATCTCAATATGACTAACCACTAAGTGTGGGTGTTACTGTAGTTTTTAGCCCCAGGAGACCATCGTCTCCAGCTGGCTTTAGGGCACAGAAAGTGTGCCCTTATAGTATTTGCAAAGCTAGCTTGGAAAGCGGATGCTAAATGATAGTGATCCAACCAAAGAAACGGACG
>NW_021828291.1:7500-8708 GCF_006345805.1 Octopus sinensis
ATCTTTTTTCTTCAGAAATGTAAATAAACCCAATCTGTTTCTTAAACGAGGGACATATTCATACGGCACAGAATGTTTTCACCTCAATAGACGTCATTGATTGGTTGAAATTGCAGAAATTGAAGAAAAATAAACAACAAATATCTTACAAACTATAGAATTTTCTCAATAAAGTCAAGAGAAAAATATGTTTTATAAACACATTCTACTAGTATACGAAGTTTAAAATTTTTTAGTTACGTGGAAATTATATTAAAAAACTGCCGTTCAAACCGAAAAGATCCTAATCCAGATCTGGCTAACCATAACGAATGATAGTAACATACAGAATTGTTTAAGATAAAACAATTAAATTGTGTTTCGTTTTTGGATTTGGTTTGAAAGATTCTTTGTATGAGTTCGTGTGCAGAGACTATTGAAAAGGTTGCAAGACACAACGAAAATATTAGGAAAATAAAAATAAGAAATAAATGGAAATTTTACCGGTGAGTGTGTTGAATTATAAAGGCACGAAAATAAAATTGGATCATTTCGGTTTGAACGGCAGTTTTTTTAATATAATTTCCACGTAACTAAACACTTTCAAACTTCGTATACTGGTAGAATGTGTTTATAAAACATCTTTTTCTCTTGGCTGTCTTGAGAAAATTCTATAGTTTGTAAGATAGTTGTTTTTTCTTCAATTTCTGCAATTTCAACCAATCAATGACGTCTATTGAGGTGAAAACATTCTGTGCTGTATGAATATGTCTCTCGTTTAAGAAACAGATTGGGTTTATTTACATTTGTGGAGAAAAAAAGATACCCTTCCCCCCACCCCTAACCCTAAAACTGATTGAAATGCAATAGATCGATACTAGGGTCATAATTATGGGTGACAATCTCATATGACACCTCTAGAAAAAACTGCCGTTCAAACCGAAAAGATCCATAAAATGACTCTCCCCAGACACAACAGAATTAAATTGTGTTACACACGATATGTAAATCCGGAGTTCTCTTCGTTGGATTTCATAAAGAACAATGGAGAATTATACATCTTCAAAGATTATTCATTACAATATTAGGATCTTTTCATTTTGAACGGCACACGTCAACACAATTTCTAGTTAACTAAACACTTTTAAACTTCGTATACTGGTAGAATGTGTCAAAATAAACATTTTTTTCTCTTGGCTTTCTTGAGAAAATGTAATTCATTTGTTTAA
>NW_021828292.1:0-9017 GCF_006345805.1 Octopus sinensis
TTGTTCATATTTTATTTCTTTTTCGTTTTCCAATCCACTAGTAGATGTAATTTATCTATTTCTTATTATCAATCCGTCGAAACTTTTTTTCCTTTCTTTTTTGACGGGAGGGTCAATATTTTGCAACATTGATTTAAAGTGATGTGGGAGTGTTTTGCTTTGTTTTATTTTCTTCTTGTTGTTATTGTTTATATTTTTGTTGCTGTTGATATCATTGTCGAAATGTCATTGTTAATTTCGTCGTTGTTAGAGATTCTCTCGTTCCCCTTGTACGTGTTCTAGCTGTTGTTGTTGTCGTCACGGTCGTTGTTGCTGTTGTTGTTCTTCTTGTTCGCTATTGTTGCTCGTGTTCTCGTTGCTTTCGGTTGGGCCTGTAATATCTGCATATTAAATTTGTAGTAAGTTGTGTGCAACATGACAAAGGAGCTATTATGGAAAATACGCCAAGAGAGAGAGAGGTGGAGAGAGAGGGGTGGAGAGAGAGAGAGAGAGAGACGGAGAGACGGGCAGACAGACAGACAGACAGACAGGCGGGCGGACAGACAGGCAGACACAGAGACAGACAGACACATAGACAGACACACACAGACAGACACACACAGAGACAGACACACAGACAGACACACATACAGACACACAGACAAACAGACAGACACACAGACAGACACACAGACACACAGACACACAGACACAGACAGATAGATAGATAGATAGATAGATAGATAGATAGATAGATAGATAGATAGATAGATAGATAGATAGATAGATAGATAGATAGATAGATAGATAGATGGACACACAGACAGACAGATTAAAATAAAAGAAAATAGAAGCAAAGAATCTTCATTTCACAGAAAAGATTTCTCAGAATAAATCTTATTTACAAATTTAACAGATTTTGACGCAATTATTGTGTGCGAATGAAAGGAGAGAATGGGAGGATAAGAATAAGAGAGGGAGAGGAAGAAAGAGAAAAGGAGAGAAAGAGAGAAGATAAGAGGGAGAAAGCCAGAGACAGAGAAAAACAAAGGGGGAGAGAGAGAGAGAAAGAAATAGAAAGGAAGAGAGAGAGACAGACAGACAGAGAGAAATGCAAAGGAGAGAAAGGCAAAGGAGAGAAAGAGAGAGAGTGACAAAGAAAGAGAGAAAAACAAAGGCAGAGAGAGAAGGTAAGAGACAGACTGAGATTGAGAGAGAGAGAGAAAAGGGGAGAGAAAGAAAGAGAGAGGGAAAGAGAGAGGATAAGAGAGAGACGGTAAGAGACAGACTGAGATTGAGAGAGAGAGAGAGAGAGAGAGAGAAAAGAAATGAAAGGAAGAAAAGAAAGAAAGAAATCATGAACCCAACAGAAAAGCAAACGGAGAAAAAGTAAGAAACAAGAAGAGAAAAAAGGAGAGCGAGAGAAGACGAGAGGGACAGATTGATAGAGGTATTGAATGAGAGAGGAGAGAGAGAGAGAAAGCGAGAGAGGGAGAGAAACAAATATAGAAGGAAAGTGTGTTTCTTTCTTTTTATTTTTGTTTGAGGGGGTTTTTTCATCTCTTTTTTTTACGTGTTTTTTTTTTTCAATATTTATGATTATTTTTGTCCATTGTTGGAGGATATTTTCTGATAATTCTTGTTTATATTTGTTTTGCTTTTATTATTGTATTTTCTCAGAGTGGGTGGGTTTTTTTTTTTTTGTTGGGGTTTTTCCTTTCCTTTTTGGATTTATCTTGTTGTTTTTTTTTTATTATCGGGGTGGGGGGGGGTATGTAAATTTTCTTCTTACCTGACCAATCATGATTAATCCAGTTCTTTGCCATTGAAGTTGTCGATAGTGTTGGCAGAACACACGCTGATATGTCTGTATATATATATATATAATACATATGCATATATATATATATATATATGTATATATATATATATATATATATATATATATATATATATATATATATATATATATATATATATATATATATATATATACATATGCATATATATATATTATAATATATATATATATATATAGTATAATAATATATATGTATTTTATATATATATATATAACACATACACATATGCAATATATTATAAAGAGAGAGAGAGAGGGGAGAGAAAAGGAAAGAAAGATTATAGGCGCAGGAGTGGCTGTGTGGTAAGTAGCTTGCTAACCAAGCACATGGTTCCAGGTTCAGTACCACTGCGTGGCATCTTGGGCAAGTGTCTTCTGCTATACCCCCCGGACCGACCAATGCCTTGTGAGTGGATTTGGTAGACGGAAACTGAAAGTAGCCTGTCGTATATATGTGTATATATATATATATATATATATGTATGTGTGTGTATATGTTTGTGTGTCTGTGTTTGTCCCCCCCCCCTCCCATCATCGCTTGACAACCGATGCTGGTGTGTTTACGTCCCCGTCACTTAGCGGTTCGGCAAAAAGAGACCGATAGAATAAGTACTGGGCTTACAAAGAGTAAGTCCCGGGGTCGATTTGCTCGACTAAAGGGGCGGTGCTCCAGCATGGCCGCAGTCAAATGACTGAAACAAGTAAAAGAAAAAAAAAAGAAAAATGAAAAGAAAAAATACATAAAGAGAGAGAGAGAGAGAATGGAAAGAAAGATTATGTGTGTGTGTGTGTGTTTGTACGTGCATGTTTGGGTGTGCGTTTCTGGGTGGGTGTGTTTGTATGTGTGTGCATGTATGTGTGTGTGTGTGTGAGCCATATATTGACCACTCTCTTATATTTATTTTGTAAAAATATTATAATATGTTATAAATAATTATAATAATCCAGGTTTCTCGGAGCACTAGGCCACTTGGTGTTGAATAGATATACTATTAAATTAGTATCTAATTCTCTCACCCTATTAATTATTATAATTATGCTGCTTTATTTCTAAATGCTGTATTTGTTTTCCGTGAAAGTTTGGCGCGCTGTTAGTTGGGGCATTTGAATTACAACGTCGGATGTAATCAATTGAACCACACGCGTATTTATCGTTATGGTAAAATTCTGGCGTGTGATTGAGTGGATTTCATCCAGATAGTTTTGGCTGACGAGCTACAAATGGATTTTTTTTGTAAGTAAAATTACATTTAATTCATTAATAGCGAAACAATTGTCCCAAAATAATCTGTATTTTTGTTATTTTTTATTTGCCCTGTCCGTGTGAGCTAACAATCGTACTGACTTTCATGGGAAACATGTATTTTCGTGGTTGAAACCTTTTGGATTAACTGGTGCTAGAGTGAGCCATATAGTGACCACTCTCTTATATTTATTTATTTTATAGAAATATATATACTTTATTTAAAAGCAAGAAATAAAAGAAAGAAAGATAAATGAAAGAAAGAAAGAAAGATAAATGAAAGAATGAAAGAAAGAAAGGAAGAAACTATGTTCTTTATGGTAATCTTCCAAGAGTTACCTCCATATAATTCGGTGTTTGTTCCCCTGCGTTCTTCGCAGACGAACACTTTGCTCCAGAATTCCTTCTCCTGCATTGCTCTTAATAGGTCTTTTTTTCAATAGACCAGTCTCTTTAACCAGATGGTCAATAAATGTCCTGGCAGGATGACCCCCTAAACTGTTCTCATGTTGGTTCCCACATCAGTATGGCGATCTGGCAGAAGCGTTAGCACACCGTGCGAAATGCTTAGCGGTATTTCGTCTGCCGCTACGTTCTGAGTTCAAATTCTGCCTTTCATCATTTTGGGGTCGATTAAATAAGTACCAGTTACGCACTGGGGTCTATGTAATCGACTTGACCCGTTTGTCTGTACTTGTTTGTCCTCTCTGTGTTTAGCCCCTTCTGGGTAGTAAAGAAATAGAAATAGGTATTTCGTCTGCCGCTACGTTCTGAGTTCAAATTTCACCGAGGTCGACTTTGCCTTTCATCTTTTCGGGGTCGATTAAATAAGTACCAGTTACACACTGGGGGTCGATATAATCGACTTAATCCGTGTGTCTGTCCTTGTTTGTCCTCTCTGTGTTTAACCCCTTCTGGGTAGTAAAGAAATAGAAATAGGTATTTTGTTTGCCGCTACGTTCTGAGTTTAAATTCCGCCGAGGTCGACTTTGCCTTTCATCCTTTTGGGGTCGATTAAATAAGTACCAGTTACGCACTGGGGTCTATGTAATCGACTTGACCCGTTTGTCTGTACTTGTTTGTCCTCTCTGTGTTTAGCCCCTTCTGGGTAGTAAAGAAATAGAAATAGGTATTTCGTCTGCCGCTACGTTCTGAGTTCAAATTTCACCGAGGTCGACTTTGCCTTTCATCTTTTCGGGGTCGATTAAATAAGTACCAGTTACACACTGGGGGTCGATATAATCGACTTAATCCGTGTGTCTGTCCTTGTTTGTCCTCTCTGTGTTTAACCCCTTCTGGGTAGTAAAGAAATAGAAATAGGTATTTTGTTTGCCGCTACGTTCTGAGTTTAAATTCCGCCGAGGTCGACTTTGCCTTTCATCCTTTTGGGGTCGATTAAATAAGTACCAGTTACGCACTGGGGTCGACGTAATCGACTTAATCCGTTTGTCTGTCCTTGTTTGTCCTCTCTGTGTTTAGCCCCTTGTGGGTAGTAAAGAAATAGATATTTCGTCTGCCGTTACGTTCTGAGTTCAAATTCCACCGAGGTCGACTTTTCCTTTCACTCTTTCGGGGTCGATTAAATAAGTACCAGTTATGCACTGGAGGTCGATATAATCGACTTAATTCGTTTGTCTGTCCTTGTTTGTCCTCTCTGTATTTAACCGCTTCTGGGTAGTAAAGAAATAGAAATAGGTATTTTGTCTGCCGCTACGTTCTGAGTTCAAATTCCGCCGAGGTCGACTTTGCCTTTCACATCCTTCGGGGTCGATAAATTAAGTACCCAGTTTCGCACTGGGGTCGATATAATCGACTTAATCCGTTTGTCTGTCCTTGTTTGTCCTCTCTGTGTTTAGCCCCATGTGGGTAGTAAATAAATAGGTATTTCGTCTGCCGCTACGTTCTGAGTTCAAATTCCGCCGAGGTCGACTTTGCCTTTCATCCTTTCGGAGTCGATAAATTAAGTACCAGTTACGCACTGGGGGTCGATATAATCGACTTAATCCGTTTGTCTGTCCTTGTTTGTCCTCTCTGTGTTTAGCCCCTTGTGGGTAGGAAAGAAATAGGTATTTCGCCTGAGTTCGCTTAGTGGTATTACGTTCTGAGTTCAAATTCCGCCGAGGTCGACTTTGCCTTTCATCCTTTCGGGGTCGATAAATTAAGTACCAGTTACGCACTGGGGTCGATATAATCGACTTAATCCGTTTGTCTGTCCTTGTTTGTCCTCTCTGTGTGTAGCCCTTTGAGGGTACTAAAGAAATAAGTATGTGACTCATTACTTCATCCTTGTTACGAAAGCAGTCTCCACAGAATTTCAGTCTTTTCTTCTTAATGGTGGAGGTAACACTTTGAAGATTGTGTGGGAACTGCCATTTGATGTTAAGGCTGCTCTCAGAAGTAATGCGCATGTTCCATCTAGGTTTCTTTCCAGAGTCTTAGTCCATGTAGTGTGGAGGCGCAATGGCTCAGTGGTTAGGGCAGCGGACTCGCGGTCATAGGATCGCGCTTTCGATTCCCAGACCGGGCGTTGTGAGTGTTTATTGAGTGAAAACACCTAAAGGCTCCACGCGGCTCCGGCAGGGGATGGTGGTGATCCCTGCTGTACTCTTTCACCACAACTTTCTCTCACTCTTACTTCCTGTTTCTGTTGTACCTGTATTTCAAAGGGCCGGCCTTGTCACTCTCTGTGTTACGCTGAATATCCCCGAGAACTACGTTAAGGGTACACGTGTCTGTGGTGTGCTCAGCCACTTACACGTTAATTTCACAAGCAGGCTGTTCCGTTGATTCGGATCAACCGGAACCCTCGTCGTCGTAACCGACGGAGTGCTTCCATCCAGTCCATGTAGTGCAGCCGTATAAGAGCACGGCTTGTATTGCTGCTCGAGAAAAATATAGTTTTAATTCCTGTTTGCCAATACAAAGCTTAAGATTTGTGTTGGCAGACGGGAATATTTCTTCTTCGTACCTAAAGGCTTCGCGCAGTTAAAGTCGGGCGACCGAACTCACCGATGAGATAAATCTGAAAATAATTAGTTTGTTATACGTTTCTTTGCATGAAAACATCAACAAATATATATTCGAAAAAAAAAACAGCGATGGCGACAGCTGGAACGCCTCTAATGATACATCGGATCATTAAGCGTGACCTGACGCAAAAAAAAAACAGCAGCAGCAACAACAACAGCATCAAAAACAACATTATGCCTAAAAAAAGGAAAATATTTATAATGTTGCGTAAGTGTATCCAAAAATGGATGTGTACATGCGTGTGTGTAAATGAGTGTGTGTGAGTGAAAGAGAAAGATAGGGAGACAGAGAGAGACAGAGAAAGAAAGTGAGGGAGTAAGCTCACTTGCATCGTGGGGATAGTTCTAGAAGGGTCTTCTAAGAAAGACGTGATATTTTGTGAAAAGCGTCCATTAATAGCTGAGGTTTTTACTTTCTAGAACGGTTCAGATATATATATATATATATATATATATATATATAATATATATATATATATATATATAGTTAATCCAAACAAGAAAGCACAAAAAAACACAACGCGAGGACGTGGAACAAATATAGTATTATTGGACGCTCAGGAAATAAGGAGGGTTTAACGTTTCGAGCGGAGCTCTTCGTCGGAAACATAGGAGAAAGAAAGATCCAAAGAAGGAAAGACAGAGGGAAAAAAATCTCCAACGGTACAGACGCGGTCACATACATACATATATATATATATATATATATATATATATATATATCTATATATATATAATATATATATATATAAAGTATATATATATATTATACATATATACATGCATATAAGTATATTCTAATTGATGACTTTAGTATATATACCATATATTAGTGAACATACGAAATACCTTCTATAAAATACCTAAGAAAACCATACACATTGATGACTGTTGTTATAACTGGCAACTACAATATGCATACCAACCACATAGTTCTGGGTTCAGTCCCATTGCGTGGCACCTTGGGTAAGTGTCTTCTGCTATAGCTTCAGGTCGACCAAAGCCTTGTGAGTCGATTTGGTAGAGAGAAACTGAAAGACCGCCGTATCTGTGTTTGTGTCTATCTGTCCGTCAGTCTGTCCCACATCAGCGCTTGACAACCGATGTTGGTGTATTTACGTCCTCGTAACCTAGCGGTTCGGCAACAGACCGATATAATAAGTACCGGACTAAAAAAAAATATAAGGACTGTGGTCGATTAATTTGACTAAAAATTCTTCAATGAGGTGCCCCAGTATGGCCGCAGTCTAATGACTAAAACAAGTAAAAGGTAAAAGCTACCTAATATAATAAAACACGATGGCGCATCTGCAAAATACTCAAGTTAACCATACTAGGCGCAGGAGTGACTGTGTGGTAAGTAGCTTGCTTACGACCCACATGTTCCGGTTCAGTCCCACTGTCGTGGCACCTTGGGCAAGTTTCTTCTACTATAGCCTCGGCCGACCAAAGCCTTGTGAGTGGATTTGGTAGACGGAAACTGAAAGAAGCCCGTCGTATATAGTATATATATATATATCTGTGTGTGTGTGTGTGTGGTGTGGTGCGTGTGTGTGTGCGTGTGTGTGTGTGTGTGTGGTGTTGGTGTGCGTGTGTGTTTGTGTGTCTGTGTTTGTGTCCCCCTAGCATTGCTTGACAACCGATGGTGGTGTGTTTAGTCCCCGTCACTAGCTGTTCGGCAAAAGAGACCGATGGAATAAGTACTGGGCTTACAAAAGAATAAGTCCCGCGGTCGAGTTGCTCGAGTTAAGGCGGTGCTCCAGCATGGCCGCAGTCGAATGACTGAAACAAGTAAAAGAGTAAAAGAGTATACTGACCGCTGTTTAAATCGCCATATTTTCATTGGTGATGTAGACAAACAATGGCGCCATCTTCCCACGCATCCAGCTGCGAAGCTGCTGATTTGTGGCGGTTGTGGCTATTCAAGTTTCTTCGGCTTCTGTTCCAAAATAACATAGCTTAAAATATATTTTATCACCATGGCTATCACCATCAAAAAAAAAATCCAATATGGCGTGATTTACAAACCGAAAGTTGTTAAATTAATGACCTCTTCAAACAACAGTGCTACAGAGAGAAGATGTATTGGGTAAATGTGGAGGCGCAATGGCCCAGTGGTTAGGGCAGCGGACTCGCGGTCGTAGGATCGCGGTTTCGATTCCCAGACCGGGCGTTGTGAGTGTTTTTATTGAGCGAAAACACCTAAAGCTCCACGACGCTTCCGGCAGGGGATGGTGGTGATCCCTGTGTACTCTTTCTTTCACCACCCTTTCTCTCACTCTTACTTCCCTGTACCTGTTGTACCTGTAATTTCAAGGGCCGCCTTGTCACTCTCTGTGTCCCGCTGATATCCCGAGAACTACGTTAAGGGTACCGTGTCTGTGGAGTGCTCAGCCACTTACACGTTAATTTCACGAGCGGGTTGTTCCGTTGATTCGGATCAACCGGAACCCTCGTCGTCGTAACCGACGGAGTGCTTCCAACTAATGGGGTAAATGTTAATTTGCTGTGTGACTGGAAGAGAAGGGAATACTTTCTCGACGGGATGGTCAGAGAATGAAACGTTCTGCAAGAAGTGATGTTTTTCTCTGGCCTGAACAGCAAAATTACGTTTTTTGAATCAATGAAAACTAACAAAATGTGGTTTCTTTATTAGCCACAAGGGCCCAAAACAGAGGGGGACAAACAGGGACAGACAGGACACCACAGAGGGGACAATATATAGAACGAATATATAGGCGGCGAGCTGGCAGAAACGTTAGCGCGCCGGGCGAAATGCTTCGCGGTATTTCGTCTGTCGTTACGTTCTGAGTTCAAATTCCGCCGAGGTCGACTTTGTCTTTCATCCTTTCGGGGTCGATAAATAAAGTACCAGTTTCGCACTGGGGTCGATATAATCGACTTA
>NW_021828293.1:0-8767 GCF_006345805.1 Octopus sinensis
TTGTGCAAGATAATTTGAGGATGACTGTTTTTTCCCGAAGCACACCTCACCTCTCCAATGATGTCTTGTGTTCCGGGACAACTTGAAGTTGCCCAAAGGAAAGGCCGCCAACGTTGCCTAATTGAGCTTGGCACCGATATAATAGTCATCGTTGCTACCGGAATGCAAAGAGCCGCAACAAATACCATCAGGCAGCTCACTCAACTCTCTGTTCCGATTATCCACCTTCCGGGATAGGTACTATTTTTATCGACCCTGATAGGATAACGGCCAGGCTTGCCTCATCGGAATTTGAACTCGTGTTTGTGTTTGTGTGTGTGTTTGTGTGTGTGCTTGTGTGTGTGTGTGTGCGTGTGTATGTGTGTGTGCGTGTGTGATTGTGTTTGTGCGTATGTATGCGGTGTGTCTTTGTACCTGTTTCCAGCAACTCTTGACAACCGATGCTGGTGTGATTAAGTACCGTAACTCAGTTGTTCGGCAAATGGTATTGATTTATTAAGTAGCATGTTTAAGAAAAATAAGTACTATCGTCGATTCGTTCGACTAAAAATTCTTCAAGGTGGTGCCCCAGCATGGCCTCAGTCTGATGACTGAAACAAGTAAAAGATTAAAGATATATTTATCCATGCATATTTGTGTATTCATGTATACAGCTAGTACATACATATATATTCATTATGCATATAAGCATATGCATGTATACATACATACATACATACATACTCGATGTCAGTAAAATACCAGTAATACAATGGTTCATTACAATCAGTTACATTCTTTCAACAATGAATAGCCATGTTCATATTGCAGTATGATGGATCAGTTCTGAATATCTATCTAACAAAAACAAATGTTTCAAGTGAACATGTTCCTTGAAAATTTCAGACCCAGAAATACAATTTGGAAGAAGAAATGCCTCTTCATTGTCGATCAACCTGCTAGAAATAGCAAACCAATTTCTTTCAAGTTACTGCCTACTGAATTTATAAAACGAGGAGAAGGTGAGATATGGATTATATAAGATTATGTTGATCTGAACATATTACATAACTAATAAACAAATATTGGATGGCTACGATTTGAACATATTTGAGTCTAAGTCTGGCGTAGTTGGGCTTTACCTGGGGTTAAACAACAACAAACGCGGCAAAAACAACAACAGGAATAGTATTGGTCATATATGGTTATTGAAATACTTTTCAAGAAGTGTGATATTTGTCCCAATGAGAAACACATTTGAAGCTGATTCGCATATTATAATCATTAATTTTTTTCTAATAAATATATAAACCACAAAATAACGTGAGAAGAGTTACGTATACAGATAAACTTCCATATATATATGCGCGTATACACACACACACACACAACACACACACACACACACACACACAAAGAAACAAACACGCATATGCTTCAAATATAAGGATACTTTTTTAAAACTTTATCAGTGGCCAGCGTATTAAAAATACCTTTAAAGGAGAAATTATAATTGAATTTACAATTTATGATTATGTGTATATATATATATCTATATATATATATATATAATATATATATATATATATAATATTATATATTTAGTGTAGGAAGAAATGTAGCTGAACGAAGATTTAACAAAATTCCTTTTTATTTTTTCTACATATGTTTCAAAGGCTGCAAAGTCCTAATTCGGATTGAATAAGGAGACCATTTTGCAGCCTTCTCTTCAGGAAGATACAGGAACTTAATTCTCCAAAACAAAATGCACATCAAACTTTTCGACACACGCTCGCGAGGAGCCCATGTGTCGAAAAGTTTGATGTGCATTGGTTGGGAGAATTAGTTCCTGGATCTTCCTGAAGAGAAGGCTGCAAAATGGTCTCCTTATTCAATCCGAATTAGGGACTTTGCAGCCTTTGAAACATATGTAGAAAATAATAAAAAGGAATTTTGTTAAATCTTCATTCAGCTCCATTTCTTCCTACACTAAATATATAAACTTCAAATTTCCGCACTAAGGCAAGGGCTTGAGACCCCATGGTCGTAACCTCACCGTGATTTTCTGTTGTGATTTTTGCTACCCAGTATCGGTTATCTTTTGAATAATCCGTAACCAAGATAATTCATTTATCCATTTCAATAAATATATATATTATATATATATACATACATACATACATACATACATACATACATACATACATACATACATACATAAAACATACATACATACATACATACATATGTATCTATGTATGTATATAGATGTATGTTTTTAAATGTACATATATACATATGTATATATATACACATATATATATATACATATACATATATACATTTACATATAAATACTTAGATCTTATACACACACACACACACCCACACACACCACACCACATTATATATATATATACATGCATACATATAAATACACATATACTTACATGTATATATAAATATATATATATATATATATATATATATATTGGCCTGCTCGCTTAGCCAGCGGGGTGTCGTCATTCGAAGGCTAAAACAATGCGAACGCATTGTGACCAGCGATGTGTAACAACATCTGATGGTCTGGTCGGTCACGTGATCACGTGATATATATATATAATATATATATATATATATAATTTCTCTCTCTCAACACACACACACCCACAGACATATACATGTTATCTGTCTGTCTGTTTTCTGTCTGTCTGTATGTATGTATATTTGTGCGTATGTATGTATGCATGCATGTATTCAAAAGTTAGTAGTTAAAATAAATTAAGGTAACTGAATACATCCTAATCAGAATGCACTTATAGTGAACGATTAAGGATACAAAATTGACCTATCTGTTCGTCTCTAAAATGAACTGTTCTTTACTATCAAATATCCGTTGTCAATGTGTTTATCAGCAAAGCACTAATCGGCAGTGACTCCATGTTAATTAGTTAAATAGCCTAATGCATTCAGCAAGAAAACTGCTCACCGAAAGCACGTACTACTTTTTACTTACATCGTATTTTCTTGTTTTGATAGGAGAGAACTGTGTGTATTTAGATACTGAGCGAGTTAGAGAGAAAGAGAGGGGGGTAGGGAGAGAAAAAGAGGGCGAGAGAAAGATACAAACAAATTTATTTTTGTCAAGCGAATAAGAAGGTACAAAGTTTGTTGAAACTGAGTGTTTACCTCGCTACTCGAGTTTCATGTTACCACCCTCTTCAGGCGAGAACTTGCCTCTCAGTTTGGTGTGTATATTTATACTGGCTAGTGTTGTTGCGATTTTTGGTTTGTTCACTGCTTGCACAGAGTATGTCATTTGGTTTGATTTATCATCTGCTGTTTTGATGTAATTTTGTAGCATCTTCATTGGTTATTGTGCTTGTGGCCTGGTGTTTACTTTCCATGAATTTTTGAAGTGAGACGTGCTTTTAAATGGTTTTTGTTGTTATATTTTTAGTGTTTATTTTTATTTTGTCAGAAAAATCTTGAAGGCCGTCAATAAAACACGTTGGCATCCCCTCCAACTTCTTTAAAATCTAACCTTGATCACAACAAAATTCACCACAACTAAACCAATGAACCAATATTGACAAACACAATACAGTACACACGAAAAACAAAATTGACCCAAAGTATTCAAATAGCTGTAATAGCGAAAATTTATTCACGTTGCACATGATTTATCTCCCTTTACGAGTGTCTCCGAGAAAGATGTGGATGCTACACACTTTCATACTCCTCCATATAATTTTGTACTAATGTACCAACAATTTTGAGGGAAAGGAGTACATTTATTGAATCAACCTCTATGCTTAACTGTACTCATTTTATGGGCCCTGAAACGATAAAAAGCAAAGCCGACCTCGGACGTATCTACGATCCTACTAGCCATCTCACCACTTTCATCAATAGTACGTGCCTTCGCTGAGCAGTTTTCTTACTGAATGCATTATGCAATTTAACAATTTAAGATGAAGTCACCACCGATTAGTACTTTGCTAATAAACACATTGACAACGGATATTTGATAGTAAAGAACAGTTCATTTTAGAGACGAACAGATAGGTCAATTTTGTATCCTTAATCGTTCACTATAAGTGCATTCTTGCTACTTTTTTCCACAAGGCCAGCAATTTTGAGAGGATTGATAAGTCGATTACATCATCCCCACTGCCCAACTGGTTCTTATTTTATCGATACCTTAAGGAAGAAAAGAAATGCTGACTTCGTCAGAATTTGACTTCAAAACGTAAAGACGGACGAAATGCTACTAAATCTTTTATCCGACATGCTAAGCATTCTGCCAGCTCGTCGCCATAGAACAACAATAACAATAATAATGATTTCAAATTTTGCCTCAAGGGCAGTAATTTTGAGGGAGAAGACAAGTCGATTAGATCGACTCTAGTACTCAACTGGTACTTAATTTATCGACTCTGAAAGGATGAAAGGCAAAGTCGACCACGGCGGAATTTGAACTCAGAACGTAGCGACGGGTGAAATGTCGTTAAGCATTTCGTCCAGCGTGCTAACGATTCTGCCAGTTTACCGCCAATTAATAATAATAATAATAATAATAATAATAATAATAATAATAATAATACTTAATTTAATATAATAAAATACTTAATAATAATACTTAATTTAATAATAATAATAATAATAATAATAATAAATATGGTCGGCGAAACGAACAGCCAAAAAAAGGAGTATGAAAAATAACAAACTCGGCATCTGAACAACTTTGGACCCCCATAACAACTGAAGAGGTCACCCAGGCACTGCAAAAACTAAGCAACTGGAAGGCACCTGGGCATGACAAGATTCCCAACTTGGTGAAATATCTAAACAGGAATGCACAAAAAGCTGGCTGAAAACTTAACAGCATACTAGCAGAGCCAGAGACAATGCCTGATGGCTCACGAAGGGGAAAACCATCTTAATTCCCAAATCAAATGAAACAACAAAACCAGAAAACTACAGACCAATAACCTGCCTCCCTACTATGTTCAAGGCATTTACTGCAGTGATATCGCAAAGGCTGAACAAGCACCTGGACGAAAACAAACTGTTCCAGAAGAGCAGAAAGGATGCCGCAAGGGCTCATATGGCTGTAAAGATCAACTAATGATTAATAAAGCCGTAACTGAAGACAGCACAGAAAGAAGAAAGGCCTCAGTATGGCCTGGATGACTACAAAAAGGCGTTTGATAGCAACCCCACACATGGATCCTCGAAACACTAGCCATTACAAAGTAGCACCAACAATCATAAAATTCATAGAGCACTCTATGAATAATGGCAAACAGTCCTACACCTCCAAACAAAAGAGGGACTCATGAAAACCAAGACATCCCCATTAGAAGAGGAATATTCCAGGGAGACACGCTCTCTCCACTCCTTTTCTGCTTGGCACTGTCACCTCTATCTGATATGCTAAATAGAACTGGATGCGGATATAAATGTTACGGCAAAACGATCAGCCACCTTTTATATATGGATGACCTAAAACTATACGCTGCAAATGACAAACAGCTGGAAACACTATTAAAGACAGTTCATGGATTTACCAAAGAAATAGATGTGAAATTTGGATTAGAAAAATGCGCCAAAGTAACCATGAAAAGAGGAAAACTAGTTAAGAGTAACAACATCACACTAGATAAAACCAATGAAATAAAAGAATTAGACCAAAGCCAAACTTACAAATACTTAGGAATCCTTGAACTAGATAAGACACAACACACACAAATGAAAGAGAAAATAAAAAAAGAATATTATAGACGAGTTAGATCAATACTAAAAACAGAGCTCAATGCTAAAACAAGATAATAGGTATCAACACTTTAGCTGTCCCAGTTATAAGTTACAGCTACAATATCCTTAACTGGACACGAAATGAACTGTCCAAAATAGATAGGAAAACAAGAAAAATACTGACAGGATCTAGGATGCATCACCAAAATCTGACATAGAAGACTATATATACAACGTATAGAAGGTGGTAGAGGCCTTATACAGCTGGAAAACTACTATAAAAACCACCATAGGACTGCAAAAATACCTACTTCAGAAGGAAGGAAAACTGATCCAGATAGCAGCAAAACACGAGCAAAACAAAAAAACTGTTCTCAGTATTTAAGGAAGCTGACAAATACAAACAAGAAATCATACCACCTAATAACACAAAGAGAAGAAGAAGATGATGAAGAGAAACAACAAAAGCTATAAAACAAATGAAATCCAAACTAAAAATAGAACAGCAACGAACCATGATAAAACGATGGCAAGAAAAAGCCCTTCATGGTAAATACTGCACTAAACTAAACGCAAAAGAAATGACAAAGAAAAATCCCAGCAATGGTTGAGAAGCTCAGGACTCAAGCAGAAACAGAGGGATTTTTAATTGCAGCACAAGACCAAAGCCTCCCCACCAGAAATTACCAAAAACATGTAATGAAAAGAAATATTACAAGTAACTGCAGAATATGTGGAGATGGACAAGAAACAATAAATCATATTATCTCTAGCTGCCCAGTCCTGGCTAAGAAGGAAATATCACAGACATGACAGAGTTGGAACCTACATACATTGGAAGCTATGCCAACATATGGAATAACAACAGAAAAAAGATGGTATAGGCACACCACCAGAAAAGGTCACAGAAAACGAGAAAGCAACCATACTCTGGGATATGCCGATACACACAGATAGAGAAATTAAGGCCAACAGACCAGATATAGTTGTCAGAGATCATGAAGAAAAAAAATGCTTTCTAATTGATGTATCAATACCGGCAGATGACAACGTGTCTCTAAAAGAAATGGAGAAACTCTCAAAATACAAAGACCTGGAAATAGAGGTAACTAGAATGTGGAACCTGAAAACAGAAACAATTCCTATCATAGTAGGGGCATTAGGCATGATAAAAAAATATTCAGACAAATACATAACAAAAACACCAGGACTTACAAAACACATATAACATACAGAAATTGCACTACAGGCACTGCACACATCCTACGCAGAACACTTTCCATACAATAACCATCAGAGCATCACAACAAATCACAGCACAACCCAAGGCACACAGAGCTGCGCTCGGTAGTGAAGTGAAAGCACGCTATAAAAATAAAACTACTGAATAATATAATAATAATAATAATAATAATAATAATAATAATAATAATAAAATATAATAATAATAATGATAATAATAATAATAAACTAGGACGTTGTTGACTTTGACAGAAAAAAATTAGAAAATTGTTAACCTTGACTGAAAAACTAGGAAGTTGTTGACGATATATGGAGCCCACCACCCGAAAGCTATTAACCAGCTGTACTTGAGGAGAGACCAGGGTGGAAGAGGCTTAATAGCAGTAGAAGAATGTGTACTGATGGAAAGAAAAAGTCTAGTAGAGCACAGAAAAACTACTAAAAACAGTTAATAAAGGACAGTTAATAAATGAAGCGCGTAATTGGAGAAAAGGTCAAGAATGAAATACTAAGAGAGCACATCAGACAGATCGGAGAGAAACCTCTGCATGATAAATTTTGGACAGCCAATGTGTGGGAAAAAATCTTGGGCTTGGTTGAAAAAAGGGACCATTAAAAAAAGAAACAGAGGGCTTAATAGTAGTAGCCTAAGATCAAGCGATAAAAACAAACAACTTGAGAAAAATATATATGGAGAAAATGTGTCAGAAAAATGTAGAGCTTGTGAAACTTGGAACGAGACAGTGGCGCAAATAGTGGTAGAATGCTCCAAGTTGGTACAGCAAGAATATAAGAAATGGATGCACGACCAGGTTGTAACAGTTATATATTGGAAACTGTGCCAGAAATGAGGTTTTGAAGCTGAAAAATGTAAGATTTTGTGCGACTTACCTATTCAAACAGACTCGAAATTAGAAATTGATAGAGCAGACATAACGATTGTAGATAAAGAAAAACGAAGTTGCTTATTTATAGACTTATCATGTCCGTTTGATTCCTGGATCGTAAAAATAAAAGAGGAAGAAAAAATACAATCTCTTAAAGTTTGAAATAGGAATAATTTAGAGCACGCGAACAGTAAAGGTCATGTCTACAATAATTGGTGCGTTGGGAACAGTAAGCCAAGATACAGACAAATGGCTGAAGGAGATGGGAATTGAATACTCGGTAGAGCTCCTACAGAAAGTTTTTCTCTTAGGAACAGCAAAGATTTTCAGGAGGGCTCTAAGCACTTGAAAGACTGCAGAAAACTTGTAGGTACCTAAGGTTACAGGTAGTAACCTGCTACCCACATAATTCCTGCCAGGATTAAGACCGAACCTGAGCCAAACCAAAATAATAATTAGAATGGTTTCAAATTTTGGCACAAGGTCGTCAAGTTCGGAGGTGAGAGAAAGTCGATTACATCGACACCAGTGCTCCACTGCTACTTATGTTTCTGCCAGCTCGCTGCTCTACATAATAATAATAACAAAAATAATCATTTCTACTAAAGGCACAAAGCCTGGATTTTTATGTACTTGACTGATACTTAATTTAATTCAACCCCGAAAGGATGAAAGGCAAAATCGACGTCGGCGGAATTTGGACTCAGAACGTAGCAACAGACGAGATATCGCTAAGCATTTTGCCAGGCGTGCTAATGATTCTGCCGGCTCGCCACCTATTAATAATCACAATAATCCTTTCTATTATAGGGACAAGGCCTGAAATTTGAGGGAGGTAGATAGTCGATTACATCGACCTCGGTACTGAACTGGTACTTAATTCATCGACCCCGAAAGGA
>NW_021828294.1:2500-8708 GCF_006345805.1 Octopus sinensis
TGAACTCAAGATGATGAGCGAGAAACTCCGCTATCGCATGCGAATTTTGGAACGAGCCAGTATCAATAGCAAGTTTGCTTCCAACTCACAAGCATTATACAGAGAGATGAGGAAGGAAAATATTACCATTAAGAGAGGTCCCGCCCAAGAAGATCTACAATCATTCTTGTCAAAAGTTTGGAACGAAAAGAGGGATTTCAACCTGAATGCATCATAGTTAAACACTAACAGTAAAACATACAAAATTGATGCAGAAACCTTTACTACAACAGTAGGCAAACTGCAGAATGGTAAGGCACCTGGAAGGGACCCAAATTGTTACATGGTTGGATCTTCAACTGCTAGAAATATCAATGTAACTCATAATTTCTTTGTAGAGGAGCTCGAGATTTATGCTTAAAGTGTTAACAATGCCAAAGAACAACTGGAATTAATAACATTTTCAGCTGATATAGGCATGGAATTTGGCCAAAGGAAATGTTCACATTTGTTTATAGAACGAGGAACGTCAGTCCCTCAAACCCAAAACCTGTACATCAACAGTCTTCCCTGTTCCACACAAAGAGTGTTACAAGTACCCAGGCATAGACGAAAATGTATCAATGTGAATAAAGACAGAGTGACCCGAGAATATTACACCAGACTTAGGAAAATATGGCAGTCGGAACTCTCCTCTTACAACAAAACAATATCTCACAATGCTTTTGCAGTGCTGATCCCAACATTTAGGATACTAGATTGGTCTGCAGTGGAAATCCATTGCACAGATATCAAAACCAGCAAAATCCTGACAGCAACTGGGAACTTCCACAGAAACAGCGATATTGACAGGCTTTATCTAAGAAGAAATGAAGATGATAGAGGACTGAGATCTGTGCAGACGTCCTTCGAATCCCGTAAGGTATCATTCAGGCAGCACCTGCTAAATAACAGCAGCAACAAGGTGCAACCGCATGTGTAGGCCATGTCATGTTTCGGTGGAAGACATCACACATGTGATTAGCAGCTGTCCTAAAATGTCGTTACGGTGCTACCTTCCTATGCGGTACGATGTTGTTGCTAAAACAATTTACAATGCCGTCCGCAAAAAAAACTGTCCTGAAATAAACTTAGAAAATCTCTCTGTTATAGAATACATTCATAAACACCAACTCAAGGAATACTAGTGGAATATTTCCATCAAAGCCTCTGTCAAATGTAAACATACCAAGCCGAATATAGCTGTTTGGGACAGAAGGTCAAAGGTGTGTACCATCATAGAGGTCAGCTGCCCTGCAGATATAAATATCTTTCGAAAATCGACTTCCCCTTCTTCAAATACTGTTATCTCATACAATACTTCCTTTCATGCAAGATTCATTTAAGCGCTGGAAAGTGTCGCTAAAGACGTCACAGATGTGTAGCGAAAGATTTCCGGACAAAGGACATAAGTTAAATTAAGAATAATAATAAACAAGTGAAGAGCGAATATATATATAGTGGGTGTGTTTATTTGTAAAAAAAAATGATTATCCCGAAATACAACAATGTGTGTGTGTATGTGTGCGTATATATATATATATGAAACAAAGTAAAGTATATATATATATATATATAGATAGATCAATAAATGGTGGGGTTGTGTTGACCGCACGTGGAGAAATGATAAGTAAGGAAAATTTTTTTTTTTTTTTAATGCAGAATGCTCAAATGAAAGAAAATTTTAATAAAATGAGAAATTGATAAAATATATAAATGTATATTTATTCAACCGGTTTTCGTCATTGTATTACTTGTCAGAATATTTATGTTTTAAAAATTTTTTTAAAAATTAGAAAGGGAAAAAGAAAATGCATTGTTTTTTTTGTAAAGAATAATGGTAAAAATGTCCAAAATTAAAAAATAAGTTCTCCATAGTACATTGTGAGTTCGTTGTGTATCTGAGTTTTATGGTTGTTTACTCAAAAAATTACCTTGAGGTGTTAAGATCCAAAGGGATTAAGGCATGTGTTGTGTTGTTAGATTCAGCATGTTTGGCAGGACAGAGTAGTTAGTAATTGTGGTCCTGGTTCTTCAGTTCCTGTGTTGTGAGTAAGGGGGAACAACTCTTTTGAGTTCTTCAATAAAACCCAAATTATAAAAGTTATCATTTTAGCTTCATTGCGTTATCTTTTTTTATATAATTGCTTTGTTCACTTAACTTTCAGATTTTAAACTTTATTTATATTATTTTCTAATTATATAAAATCTGCATAGACAATTGCATTTCAAATGTGTCATAATATCAATTATAATAAAAGGATAGTAATAACAACAAGTTGTAAAATGATATTTAAAGAATATAAGTTTTAGCTTGAAGTGATGAAGTGCATGGTATCTTTATATTGTGTGTTAGTCCATCATGAAAGTGAGGTAGGAAAGGAAGTTTGATCAACGAGAGATGTGCATATTAGAGTTGTGTGTTGGAATTTTCAATAAAGAGATTCTCCTTGTTAATTCTCTCCCTGTGTGGTGTGATCCCGTCTTACATTGATTGGTAGAAGGGGAATATATAGAATTTGTGGGGTTTAAGTCTTTAGCACATGAGTCTAAGTTGGTCACTCAGTGGAATTTGTCGGTAATTCCGGAGAGATTTATTTTTGTTCTTTATGCACCGTTTACTCGTTACGTAACGGAGACTCGTTTGTCCAACATAATTATGTTGGCAACCAGCCGCATGTGAGACGTTAATAAGGTTCTCGGAGGAACAGGAGAAGTTAGTCTTGGATTTAAACTTCGTACCTTGTTTTGAAGGTAAAGTTCAAGCCTTCAGTAGAAAGGGGCAGGTACCAACAGTTTGAGCGTGCACATTTTTTTACTGTTGGGGGTGAGGTGGTGGTGTGAAGTTGTTGCATTTGTCCAGAGTTTTTTTAAGATTTGTGTTGCCTTTTGCATTTAGAGGATTTTGTGTGTATTTATAATGTTTTTCATTTTTGGGTCTGTTGACAGTAGACTGAGGTTTTGTATGATTGTGGGTGTATGCTTCGATATTTTTGGGGTTGTGGGTGGAATGTATGAAGTATTTTGAGGTTGTGTGTGGTGTTAGGTTGGGTGGTTTTCAGTGTAGTGTGTCTAGTTCTTTGGCGCGTTTATTTCCATACTCTATAAGGGTGAGAGGGATATTGACGTTTGTAATAGTGTTTTTTGAGGTCTTGAAGGCTTATTTCTCGTGTTTTTGGATCCGAACAATGGGGCATACCCTTTGCTAAATGAAAGGGATATTTGTCTTGGTGTGTTTTGGTGGCTGAACTAAAGAGGAGTATTGTTGGTGAGTCGTAGGTTTTGTGGTAGATGTCTGTTATGATTTCGTTCTTGGAGGTGTTTTTTATAATTAAGATCAAGGAATGGGAGATGATGTTGGTGCTATATCCATATTGGAATTGGGATGTTGGGATGTATGTTGTTTGTATGGTTTTGAATTCCAGGAGTTTTTCATAAGTTCTTTCCATATGATGAAACAATCATCTAAATACCTTTTCCAGTTTCCATTAGGTAGGTTGTGGAAAACATGTCCAAATTTCTGGCTGATAGTTCATAGAGTGACAGTTCGAAGTAACCCAATTATGAGGTTCATATATATATTGCCTGCCGCTTATTTAGCGGGGTGGCGTCATTTGAAGGGCTAAAACAATGCGAACGCATTGTGACCAGCGATGTGTAACTACATCTGATGACTGGTCGGTGAAAAGAAAGAAAAAAGAATATATATAATATAAATATAAATATATATATATATATATATATATATATATATAATTCAAAACAAAGTAAAGTTGTATATATATATCTTTATGTATATTATAATAAAGTGTATAATATATATATATATATATATAATATATATTGCATGTACGTACGCAAGTATCTATCTATATCTATCTATATGTTGTGAGTGTATATATGCATATATACATATATGTGTGGATGGTGTGTGTATATACATATGTGTGTGTGGTGTGTACAATAATATATATATATATATATATTATATATCTCTATATAGAGAGAGAGAGAGTCGAGAAGTATAGAAGACAGACAATAGATACATAGATCGTTAGATAGATAGATAGATAGATTAGATAGATAGATAGATAGATAGATAGATGATAGATAGATAGATAGATAATCGTTAGATAGATAGATATAGATAGTGAGAGAGACAGAGGGAGTTAGATAGAAAGACCTTTATGAGTAGTTTGAATGAAATGTCTTTAGCTTTTTGGTGGAACTGTAGTTAAGTGTTATATTGCTTCTGTTGAATAATGATCCTAGGGAATGTTTGGTGATCATTGCTAGGAACGAAATAACCAGGTTAATGCATTCAACTACGTTCTTTACAATTCACACTGGTATATGTATATGTGTCCCTATGTATCTATTTTATATAAATACATACATACGTGCATACATACATACATACATACATACGTACATACATACATAAATATATATATGCATGTGTGTGTGTGTTTATACGTATATAGATATATGCACAAGAGCGTTCTTTGTGTATACATGCGTATACTGACGTCAGGCAACAGACGACGAGGTAGTAGACCCTTCATTCAGACAGGATCCAGCGGCACAAGGAAGATCGTCCAACGATACCAAAGCATTAATAATAATAATAATAATAATAATAATAATAATAATAATAATAATAATAATATAATAATAATAATAATGATGATGATGATGATGATGATGATGATAGAAGGCCGGCGTCATTAAAACTGGTGTGTTAAGAAAGTAAAACTTAAAGAGGAAATAACACACACACAAAAAAAGAAATAGCATGGAAGAACAAAAAAGTACGATCAGTTTGCAAGTGATATGAACAGTAAGACAGAAGACCGGTGGCTGTGGATGAGGTGGAGTGACCTGAAGATAGAGACAGAAGCGCTTACATGCGCAGCTCAAGAACAAGCGTTAAGGACTAACTATATGTAACGTAGAGTCGACAAAACTATCGACAGCGACAAACGCAGAATATGTGGTGAGAGGAGTGTAACGGTGTGGCACATTGTTAGCGAATGCCCGAAATGGGCACAAAGTGAACACAAAAGACAACATGACAATGTGGCAAGGATGATCCATTGGGAGTTCTGTGGAAATCACGACTTACAAATAGTATAGTATGAACAAACCCCAGGAATGAAAATTGCAAAATCCTGTGGGATGCAATGATTCAGCGCGTTCACCTGACTAAACATCAGAAACTGGATATTGTTGTGGTAAAAAAAAAGAAAGAACATGATTGATAATTGACGTAGAATGTCCCGGTGACAACAGGATGAAAGAGAAAGAAGAAGGAAAACTGAACAACTACGATGATTTGAAGTGGGGAAATACGAAGTCTGTAGTGAATGAGGAGAGTAGATGTGATACCAATAGTAATTAAGGCACTTCAAGGTATCAGCACTCAGCTACCAATATGGTGGAATTTGAACTCAAAGCGAGAAGACAGACGAAATGCCGCTAAGCATTTCACCCGGCGTGATAATGTTTCTGCTAGACGACGATGAGGATGGTGGTGACATCCACGAGGACGTCGACGACGACGGCGACGGCGATGCTGATGCTAATGATTAGAAGAAGGATAATAGTGATGATGATGATGATCGTGTGGTGATGGTGATGATGATGATGAGGGGAGGAGGAAAATGTAAATAACAATAAGTATAGAAACCGTAATAGGGAATATGTTTACGTATACAAGTATATCCTGATATTATACAGAAATACATAACTATTCACGCATACACATACGCGTATGCGTGTGTACGTATATATGCATGCATGCATTTATGTATACATGCATGCACATATGTATGTATGTATGTATGTATGTATGTATGTATGTATGTATGTATGTATGTATGTATGTGTCTATCTATCTATCTATCTATCTATCTATCTATCTATCTATCTATCAATCTATCTATCTATCTATCTATCTATCTATCTATCTATCTATCTATCTATCTATCTATCTATCTATCTGAGGAGTAGATAGACAGCCGACAACTGATGAAAGGACGTTATTTGTGTTACTTATCCTGTTTTCAATTTTTTTGCCCTCGTTGTTTTCGTACTTCGTGTTGTTTACTGTTGCTGGAGTCCTGTACCCATATACCCATATTATTATTATTATTATATTATTATTATTATTATTATTATTATTATTATT
>NW_021828295.1:5000-8786 GCF_006345805.1 Octopus sinensis
TTCGCATATTTTCCTCCATGTTACGTATACACACGTTCGAAAAACATATTGTAGCCTCCATACGATATCAGAATAACCAGCACTCAAGTCTGTAACTTGTTCTGGGAGACATTCGCTTGAAGTACAAAGAATGTGTGTCCCAGGGCACCGAAACATGTCCAGTGGGGAACCGCTGTTAAAGGGTGGATATGGGAATGTCACGACCATTTCGGGTATAGAGAAGGATCTAGCGTAGGTGGCCAAACGCTACCGGCTAGATATAGTTGGTTTCTTGTTTACAAGGTTCCGTGGTTCTAGTACCGTACATTTGGATGGAGAGTGTAAAGTCCACTATTTAGGTGTGATGGCAACTATATTTGCACAGGTAGGAGTCGAGACTCACGCACGCAAGCCCCCGACTGCCAGATTATGTTATAGAATGGATGCTACTAGATGGGGAGGTTTGCCTTCTGAAGCTTAAACTGAAGGAAGGACTGCTGTGGCTGTTGCATGTATATACGCCAAACAGCGTGTCCAAATAAAAATCATTTCTTATACTTTTTGGCATTTTGTGGAAGAGCCAGGCTCAGCTAGCCAGGATGTTCATCTGTTGGTCTACTCTAATGTCAACTATAAGCCCGATGGTGGTAAGTTGTGACTGACGCGCGCAGTTCCCCAGAAATGCTGACATGTTTGCAGAAAATCCTAGATGACGGAGATAAGTTGGAGTTTACATCTGTATCACACGCTTGCTCGACGTTGATCTTCTCGACGGTGTTGCAATTCTGAGTCGTCAAACGCACACCTAGATTACGTGATTATATTGTGAAAGATGAGTACGTTTATTAAATACGCCCTCAATCTTGCTAAGCAAATAGACTAAGTAGTTCTGCGTCATGTAGTCACCCTCCGCAAACCAAACTGAAAAGGTACTCGAGGCAATAACTAATCTAAAACCTTTTTTTTTTCTTTCAGAGAAAGTAAACATTTAAAGTTTCTTATAAAATATATTATGAGCAACTGTCAAATTATATTCATTTGCATAATAGTTCATTCCCCGGCAACGTGTATTAATTAGCAAAAACCTGAGGCTACACTTGTTGATAAACTGTTAATAAATTTATAAATTTACATACAAAAATCATACATTCAACCTTACTGTCTAAACAGAACTATGTTTAAACAGGGTCCTATTCGTATCACAAATGCGAGAAAAACTCTGGTATTTCCAATTGGTAACTGCCATCTTATGAAAATATTTTTAAACAAATTCGTTCAACAGAAAGTAGTTTAGAGCTAGTTATAAAAGATGCTATGAGCCAAATCATACTCAGAACATTTTTCATTAGCAGAATGAACTGTAGTAGACGATCTTAATAAGACAGAAAAAAAAACTAATAAATATGTTTAACTCTAGAATCTATTTACACAGTGGGTTTAACATATATAATAATATAATGTACAGTATGTGTGTGTTGTTTGGGAGCGCGTGGGTTTGTTTGTGTGTGTGTATTATATATTAGATATATATGTATGTATGTATTACGTATGTACTCAGGAAAGAAAAATTATAAATAAAGAACTATTGAAAGACCGAAGGCAATTTAGTTAAAGAGAGTAGAAGAATAACAAATAATCCACAACGAAGAATAACATAAAGCAGTAAATGAATGAAGAAGGAGAAAACAGAAGAAAAATAAAGAAAGGTAGAGGATGGAAAAAAAATATGAAAATAAGGAAAAAGGAAAACAATTGACAGAACTTGCAAAAAAAAAAATCTTCAGCAACAAACAAAATGTTAGAAACAGATACTTGAGAAGCGTATTCACACCTACACGTGTTTGAATTTGTGGTGTATACATGATAGTAGATGTAACTCCACTGCAGATATAAACTGTGTGTAATTTCATGGGAAAGATAATTGGTTGGCAGTAGGTTTTTAAAACACATGTTTAGCATGAGAGGATTATGAGTCAGTGTGGAGACATCTTAAAACAAAAGCCCCGTTTGTGGTTGATGGCATGAACGAAATTAGACAGTTTTCTAACGGTGATGTTGTCCAAAATTAGATATTGCTTTGCAGCACTGGCGCACTGGCATCGAGCGAATACAGGAAATCGGTACATGTTCTCATAAACCTGATCGTTGCCAAATTTATAATCATGCACATTCGGTATTCATTTTCAGAAAACAAAGCTTATTTGTTGAAGAGTTGTTGAGAGGTGAGTAATCTTAATGAAATATGATCTACTATGTATAATAGAGCTGTCGTGTTTGTAATACTCCAACCCGCCCATATAACCGATGACACACTGTAGACCTCATTGGGAATACCACATGAAAAAGCAGAACGGAAATCTCAGAGGATATAATCATCAATGCATTCAATTGATACTTCATCTCTACAAAAGTAACAATCTCCAAACTGAATAATTAAAGTCTCCCTTAATCTCTTTCTTTCTCTTTCCTTCTCCATCTCTCTCTTTCTCTCTCCTTTTTTCTTTTTGTCATTTTTCTCTTCTGCAATTCAATACATCGAAGTGTAATTATAGTGCCAAAGGTCCCAGCAATGCCATCACGCTTCAGGACCAGTTACTGCAACAGCCTGAGTTTCAAGGGCCCACAGTTTTTCAATATTCTCCCAAAGAGTCTGAGGAACTTGCACAAAGTAGATGTAGGGGTTTTTAAATCAAAGCTGGATCTCTTCCTGTCGAGAGTCCCAGATGAACCTACCTCACGGCAAGAGGTGCAAATGAGGGTAGCTATATCAAACTCTATTCTTCACCAAGTGCCACATATTAGAGGCTCTTAGTAATAACAGTGTAGCAAAACGTCGGTGCATCAGCATGGCAGCAGCTCTGAGCTGAAACTAGAGAGAAAAAAAATACTTAAAATTTGCACAGTCTTGTATTATTGAATGAATCTTGCAGATATACCCAAAGTTCTCTTCAAAACAGTAACGGTATTGGTAAAATCTGTTTCAGAATATCAATGCCATGTCAATTTCTGCTTAACTTTGCCTACTTGGTAAGAAAATATACTCTTTTACTCTATTACTTGTTTCAGTCATTTGACTGTGGCCATGCTGGAGCACCGCCTTTAGTCGAGCAAATCGAGCCCGGGACTTATTTTTTGTAAGCCTAGTACTTATTCTATCGGTCTCTTTTGCCGAACCGCTAAGTTACAGGGACGTAAACACACCGGCATCAGTTGTCAAGCGATGTTGGGGGCACAAACACAAACACACAAACATATACACACACATACAAACATATATATATATATATATATATATACAACGTGCCTCTTTCAGTTTCCGTCTACCAAATCCATTCACAAGGCTTTGGTCAGCCCGAGGCTATAGTAGAAGACACTTGTCCAAGGTGTCATGCAGTGTGACTGAACCCGGAACCATGTGGTTGGTAAGTATATTAGTTTTGCATAACGAAGTATCACGTACCTACAAATCATTTATGTTTATATACCAGCTCCAGGAATGCGTCTAACATGTAAATTGGTATATCCAATAACTAAACCCCGCTGTATGCTGTGGTTATAATATATAATATATATATTAAAGGAGAAAGTCGAAACATAACTTTTCTTCGCCGTACTAAATGAAAGTCTAAACATTACGAAGCTACGAAGAAAAACTCCATAGATACTTGCGATTGAAAGCCGGCTACTGAAAAGATATTAAAAAAAGACTCCATATTAATTACGAATTAGCTAATATCAGCATTAAAATCTTAAATAGATTTTTTCTCATCGTCAGCGCAATACATGTAAAATATACGATAAGTATTG
>NW_021828296.1:0-8789 GCF_006345805.1 Octopus sinensis
TGAATCAATTACGGCAATCACTCTTGTAAAAATTCCAATCTGTAGTTGTGCTTTAGACTTTTATGATCCCCATATCACATGGCAAGCATTGACTTTAAATATGCACGATGTGACATTGCCGTTTGGTCACCGACATTTCAAGCATTATATTTGGAAAAAGAATTAACAATTATCAAAATCTATTTTAGTAACATATCATATCTAGCCATCATTCATTGCCGAATATATTCTGAGGTCAATTAAATCCGCAATGTATCTGTCCCTACATTTCCTTGCAATGATTTGAGTAATTGGAGACTTCGTAGACAATAATTTTTTGGACTAAAAGGAGTATTATCTGACAGAAGCACAAAGCTAAATCACTAGAGATTTCATCTCTATTTAATCCATAATAGATTTCTTAATTTCAAAAAAAGCCGGTCTCTTCCAAGTGGTTATTTCCGCCTAACTTTTATTTATTAAGTTCCACTTCCACGCCACTTAATTATATTTCATCTTCACATAAAAAACGCAATTAAGCTCATTTTTCGAAAATATGTTTTATTCCGCTTGATTGACGATGTATCAATGTTAGTGTTTTCATTTTTTCGATTTTTCTACTGTTTCCTATATACAGTAAAGCCTCTAGTGCTCGCCACCTCTGTTACTCGCCACTCTATTGCTCGCTACATATTTTTCAAAAAATTAAAAATTTCTAGTAAATTTTGATAAATATTCTATTGCTCGCCATTTTCTAAATCTCGCCATTAATTTTTTTAAATATTTTTGGTTAAACTTTTTTTTACATAAAATATTTCAACCACTGTTGACGGCGTCACTCGTCAATCGGAATGCATGTATGCATGGAACCTTCCGCCGAAATGATGACAGTGAGATTCGAACCCGGAGCTTCGGAAAACTACTAAGTTCTTCAAGCACTGCGGAACGGATGTCTACTTCAGCCACACTCGAAAAGAATAATTAGATGGAGCAGAGATACATGTCTTCGTTCGGGACGTCTTCCTCTGGATTAATTAGTTTCCTAATAACATGTTCCTCTCTGTCTTGATCTTATGTGGCTGGCCCAAGCGAGATGTTCACATTCCGTTCTCATTTTGCGACAGGGCTTCTTGTTGTTTTGTTTCAACCACGCTAAATTCAACATGCGTAAGTGCACAAGATTGTCTTTTATGAAAAACGTCGCATTATTGCGTACATGGAGGAGAACAAAAGTCTCACGATGGACCGTATAGCTTACATTTTCTTCGTTTTGAAGAAAAAAATATCTCGAAGGGCTGTGAACGATTTAAGATTTGGAAAAGAGAAAATAATGTCTACTGATCCCTTTTCTCCAATAAGAAGAGATTATCTAAACTTATTATTCTGTTATTGACACCGAACTATTAACTTGGATGGAATTCTTCAAAGGACATTTAATAAACTTAAATTTGAGTTTATGTTAGAAAAATTGAAAATGGAGAAAATCTACTGGAAGCTCATAAAAAATTAACCTTAAAAGACGGTCTTCTTTTTACATATTTTGTCTGGAAAAAAGTAATGACCAAAACAATTACAAAGTGTTTCGGACATTCAAAATGGATCGAATGTGAAAATCAACTCGAAAAACCAAACTGTTGAAATTGATAATTATGATCAAATGGTAAATATTTTGAAAATATTAGACCCGGTGGATAAAGATGATTTATTAATCATGAATTTACCGAATAGATGAAATTGAAGATTACCTTAATATTGCTGGAGATTCTTTCCCACAAAAATATGACGATGAAGATACTCATAATGACGAATCTCATGTGAATTCAGAAGAGGCTTTGAAAATGTTGAAAAGAATAAAGTCATTCTTTTATCAAAATGAAAATTTTGATATAAATTCGTGGAACTAATTGACACCGTTATAGTTAGTTATGTTACCCCGGCTTCACTAAAACGTAGGAAGCCGGCTGCAATCAGGTAGCAAGACGCGAAGATCGGGCGCTCCCAGAGATCCCGAATTCCAATAGGCGGAGACAGGTGAGGCGGTCCAGGACAGGGGAAGAGGTCTTCAGGAGTGAAGGAACGTTATGTTTCGAAAATGAGTGGATGGCTGTCCCGAGCGAATCTGAGCAAGCTGGACAAGGAGATATCTGCCGAGTGATTGCTCTGAGGAGTGGGAACGGCGGGGGGGAGAGTTGAGAAGTTTGTTGTTTTTAAGCATCCTGATAGCACGAAGAGGAGATGTAGTCATGGATTAGTTTATCGCAGTTTTCCCATTGTTGTTGAGAGTATTTGAAAGACATCTACATTGATCGGCCAGAGTAGAAATGATGTGTCTTTTGTTTCTCACACGTTATTAGAAATATGGCTAAATTTAAAAAAAAAACTATTAAAGATTTTTTTTAGTTAATTTTTCCTTTTAATTTCTTTCGATTCTCTTGGTTTCTTGCTGAAATATGACTTTGAAGGATCACTTGGAAAGTATCGAAAACGAGATGTTTTCAAAATTTCAAAGTCAAAAAATTTATTAATTATTTCCATTGCTCGCCAAATTCTATTGCTCGCCATTTTTTCTTCGGTCCTGAAAATGGCGAGCCAGAGGTTTACTGCAGCGGTTCTCAACCTTTTTTAGACTGGGGACCACTTTTGCACTATAAAATTTTGTGGGGACCACCTTAAATAAAATAAACATTTTTTGGTATTAGCGCACAATTTTGGCCTCGTCAGGGCCAGGTTTAGACATGTTCGAATATTTATTATAAAAATAACATGGAACATTATGAAAATAACAGAAAATTTAATAGTAATTAGTGAGATTTCTGATCTTGTTTGCTCAGAATAATTTACTTATATCAGGCTCTATGTTCGACAAAGCTACTCGCATATCATCTTGTACCCGTAGTCTATTTCTATATTTTGTTTTTAGAAAGTCAGACACGACATCGCCATTTCACAGTGATAAGTAGTGGGGCTGTGAATCAAACTTCGTTCTTTGACTTTAAAATATTCATGTGAGGAAGAATTTTCTGGGTGTACAGACTCTTTGTGGCGCCTAAGTTGAGAAGGTTTCAGTGAATTGTTTCCCAAAATTTTATGGCAAATCATGCATTTTGCCTTTATTTCATTATTGGCCAATGAATTAGTGAATCCAAATGTACGTAAGAATCCGACCAAAGACGACGATTCTTGTTAACCATAACTAGAATGATAAACCACGCTAATCAAATCAGATTAATTTCAATGTTTTTGATTTATACTTAATTGTAAAATTAGTTTTAAATTTAATATATTGTTATTTTTCGAAAATTCCTGCGGGCCACTAAAAATTTTCTGGGGACCACGATTGAGAACCGCTTGATTAATTTCAATGTTTTTGATTTATACTTAATTGTACAATTAGTTTTAACTGAATATATATTTATTTTTCGAAAATTCCTGGGGACCACTAAAAATTTTTGGGGACCACGATTGAGAACCGCTGATTAATTCAATGTTTTTGATTTATACTTATTGTACAATTGTTTTAACTTAATATATTTTTTTTTTTCGAAAATTCCTGGGGACCACTAAAAATTTTCTGGGGACACGGTTGAGAACCGCCTGTGTTTTACTGTATAGTCTCACTACACGCATGTTTCAAGCTTTTTTAAATAAAAAATAATAATGTGATTCTAGAAAAATAAATAATTGTTTATTATGTCAGACTAATTTTTTAAATTTATATTTTTTTCCGGCCATTTGTGACAAGTGTAGATTATTCGGCATGTATTTTATTCCGACTGTGACATAATATTTTGAAACTTTTTTTAGTTTTTAAAAGAATTTGACAACACATTTATTAACTTTTATAATTAATTATGCATGTCAATAATTTCCAAAATACTTTTGAATGTCGTTTATTCATCAAAAACAGAGACACCGAAGAAAACAAGGAAAGATCGTTAACGGGAGATTAACGAGTCACCGAAGTGTCTCTTTAATTGCGTATCCCCAATTATAGTCAGTGTCGACAAAACTTTCTTCAAGACCATCCGAATCGTGGGCACATAGGATTCTTGCAAGCTTTCTAGTTCTCGCCGGCGCAGTGAACTCCCCAAAAGGCCGGGATCCACCGTCCAATTGAGATCAGTCAAATTCCCGGATCTTGGTTGCCTGGGTTGACCGCCCCTCTTCCGTCTTCCCTGGCCTTTTCCGCAATCTGTTGAGAGAGTGCGAAGGAACACCCCTGGGGAGTGGATTTCAGGGTGATCTAGTGGGCTGCTATGTTAGTAATAAACTAGAGAATGGTGTTTGCTCTTGGGACCATAGTTCTCACACGGTTCTTAACTATGGCGAACTTTTCGGTGGTCAGCGGATTGAGGCGCATTCTTTTCCTCAGCCTCATCAACAAAATCTCATAGATGGACTTTGGCCTTGAATGCAACTCTTGATTGCATTAAAAAATCTTCTACTGGCTGGGGGTCAATGCGTACGACGGGTCATCTATTGCCTCTTTGGCCATACTCATTTCCTGTCTTTCGGGCGGCTGACTCCTCTGGGGTCAGTTCTATCTCTCCTAAATCCACCGTGAAGTTCTTATACATAAGACTGAATAAGATCCCTTTGATAATGGGATCCTCGGCCTCGAGGACACTTCTGGAAAGAAGAGCTTGATGACAGTTAGCATTCCGCCCAATCGTGCTCATAAAAAGAATTATCATGGGATTAGTTTTCCTAGAATCATCCTGGCAATGTCGGTGTAAGAAGACGAGTCGCAGACTGTCATAATATCTATCTTCTCTAGCAATTTGAATATTCTTTATGAGTGATAACCCGTTAAAGTTTAAAAAAGTTATTTGTGTTGTTTAAATCAGAAATGTACTATAATATAACCAAAAAAATGTTAAATTTTGTTATCGTGGTGTTGTGCATGTCCGTTTTTATCAATAAGAAGAAAGCGAATCCCATGGGCCTTTCTGCAGAATCAAATAATAAAAACAGTATAGTGGATGCAGGAGTGTTGTCTCTGGGGCTGGATAACGGCACAAGAACTAATATTAACATAATCCTACAGTTGAAAGTCGTGCTGCACCAACTAACTTTCATTCCCTGTCCGCCATCATTAAGGATGTCAAGTGTGTCTCTGAGACTGAATGGGTGTCTCAGGTGTTCTATGCTATCAAAGAAAGATTTGGAAGGATGCCTAGAGGTGGCTGGGATCTCATTCTGAAAGAGTTCAATGAAAAATACTTAAAGTGCTATGCCAACTAAAAAAATGGTCAAACCACTAAATGGGAATCAAAATGTAGGGAAAGAGGCGATTGTAGTGAAGGAAAATCTAACATGAATATTGAAATTCCATTCTTTCAAGAATTGCCTAGAAGAACTCAAAGTCCAACTCGAAAGAATCAAATCTATTCCTAGAGAGTCTCGAAAACCTATCCCAAAAATCCAAAAAAATAAAGTGAAAACTAATATTCTGTCGGGATTGAATTCTGCAATTTATCATATTACAGAAGATAATCCTCCACAAAATATGATCAGATTACAGACATATTATATGCTGCACAGTGTGCTTATTTGGCCTTAACTATAAGGCCTAAAACAAAAAGCACATGGTTGGAAAATACAGAAAACAAAATTTCAAAATTAGCAGCTGAAATTAAATTAGTGAATTCCTTTTCGAGACAAGCATTACCTCAATCTGAAAAGAAAAATGTAATAATATTCTCTGCCGCTACGGATATAAGAAATCTAAAAAAGGAGAGCTAATGAGAATTGAGGCTTTAATGAATGATCTAATCAGAATTAAAGAGAAACAAATATCCATTTATAACTCGAGGAAAGAGTTCCGAAAAGACAATGCGTGCTTTGAATTAAACCATAATGAAGAAACCTTATATGGCCTTGATGATGATGAGTGTTTGTTATTCTGGGAGGACGTCTGGAGAAAGAAAAATATGGATCACGTTTCGTATAATTGTGTGGATGTGAGGTCTACCGGTGGTGAAGCTATGGGAACCTCAATTCACAAATGAGTTGGTTAAAGATATGCTCAAATATGTGCCTGATTGGAAGGCGTGCGGATGCGATGGAACATATAACTTTTTCATCAAGAAAATGGAATCATTACATGAATTCTTGTGTAATGAAGTAATCCGGATAATCAAGGGTGAGTACATACCCGAGAGTTGGTTTTACACGGGATTAACTCACTTGATTCCAAAAAAAGATGATTGTGAGAATTCAAAGGATTTACGTCCTATAACGTGTATGCCAACTTTGTACAAGCTTGTAACGAAGTGTGTGAATGTTAAACTCTTTGACTTTGTGGATGGATTTGGGCTGATTTCAGACAATCAACTCGGAACCAGAAAGCAATGTCAGGGTGCGAAAGAGCAAGCACTTATTAATCAATGCTTGAACAAGGAATATGGAAACAGTCTGTACTCTGCTTGGGTGGATGTAAAGAAAGTTTTTGACGCGGTTGATCACCAATTTTTATTCCACAATGAAAATGATTTAAAAGAATTGATTGGTTCAGTAAAGCTAACCCGAGAAATTTTACAAGGAGATTCATTATCCCCATTGCTATTTGTTATGGTAATGGATCCCCTAAGCAGGATCCTGAACTCTAAATTTCCCAAATTGCAAATTAATCAGGAGGATCTAAATATGTTGACATATTCTACCAATCACCTATTTTTTATTGACGATCTAAAGATATTTCCTCTTAAAGAGAACACTGTTATTAAAATGATGAAGATGAAGCTGTTAAAGATTTTTTGCTTCTCCACCCCCCACGACTTTGGGAGGGGTGGCCTTCCAATTTCCCCCTTTCTTTCTACATCTGTTGGCGACGTGGAACCGAATCCGGGGCCCGATTCTCTTGTTATTCTACAATTGAATGTCAATGGAGTCCGAAGTAAGGTCTTGGAGATACACTCCCTTTTATCCCGGCTAAAAGTGGACATTGCTCTCATCCAGGAGTCTAAACTCTCTGTGTCATCTTCAAACCACGGTTCCCTGGCTACACTGTACTGCGAAAAAAACCGGACGAGAAGTCTTGGTGGAGGACTATTGACAATTGTCAAGGATGGGCTTGTGTTTACCGACGTTCACAACATTCGTTCCTCCCTATGTAAAGGCGCCCTATAGTTCAGCAATGGCTCTATAGAAGTTCCTTTTGCCATTCCAGATGACGTTTTTTATTTCGGAGCAAGCGTATTCTGCTTCTGGAGTTCGAATGAACTCTGGAGCGAGTGCTATGTTCTGCGTATGGGATTGAACAGATCTAGAGAGGCTGATATTCGTTGAATGCACTTGAACTCCTTTTTAAATTATTGCCTTATATGAAACCAAAATGCCATTTCGGGCAATTTCTTCAAAAGTCGGGGTACATGAGGCAACATTGTCTAATTTTATCCAATGATACAAGAAGACAGGCACGATTCATCGAAAAACCAGGATCTGGACGACCAAAAATACTTAATGAAAATGATTTAAAAGAATTGATAAAATATTCTAAAGAAAAACCAACAAAAAACATCGAAAGAGATCTCAAATGAAATCGGGAAACTAACAAATAAAAAAATTTCATCAAGAACAATTATAAGAAATCTAAACAAAAATGGTATATTTCGGCGTGTCGCTGAAAAATAAACCATTTTTGAACAAAAAACACTGAAAAAAGATTGAAAATAACGAAAAAATTCCTAACCATATCTGATGGAAAAGTACAATTTTTTCGGATGAATGCGTTTTTCACGTGATTCCAAACAAAATAAGAAAAATAGTTTATAGGAAAAGCTGTGAAAAATTGTATATGAATTTTATAGGAGTCTCAAATTCAGTCTCTGGAATCGTATCTTATTCTTGATATCGTCGACCGAGAGAGCGAAGGAAGTAGAGCGTCTTGGGGCCGAAGATCCCGACTGGGGTAAAAAGAAACAAAACCGTGCTTGAGAATCTTGTGATTTTTGGCCAACCAGCCGAGTAATTTTTAGATAATTTTTGTTCGGGAAGGTTTCTGATAACGATTTCTAAGAGAGAACGGGAAGCAGAGTGAGCGGATAGGAATCTCGGAAGGGCCAGATAACAATAAGATCTGATGCCAAGGCCGCCCCAGCGCACAGGTAAAGATGCCTGGGTCCAGTCGGGGTCGTCAAAAGCCAGATGGCAGAGTGAGCTCGTACCAAGCTTCAGAATATCGCCAAAGCCCAAAAGAAGGTCATTTTATTCCATATACCGGACGAGAAGTCTTGGTGGAGGAATATTGACAATTCGTTAAGGATGGGCTTGTGTTTACCGATGTCACTATTTTGGAGCAAATCTCTATAGAAGTTCCTTTTTCATCCTCAAGACGTTTTACATTGTGCAATGTATATGTCCCACCTCAGAGTTCGACGACTTCCCTTATTCCAAAGTAACACCCAAAATCAAAAAATATAAATAATCCCAAAATTTCGATAAACTTTTGGATGAGAAGGAGAGATATAAAGTCGAACAACATTCAGAAACATTATCGTTCACGACATGCAACAACAAAGCATATTCCTTTTAATATCTTTATGGGAGTAAAGGGCATTTAGGCACCAAATTCAATTTGTTGAAAATGAAGTAACCGATGATGTAAATATTACGCAAATTTGTTATCAACCTACGAGAATCTAACGAAAGCAGGAGAAAAAAATGAAAAACAAACGGAAATGGAAATTCGATGAAAACAATATTAAAGTCGTTTAAGGCGTGTTATGATACGATTTAAGGTCGGGGATAATGTTATATTACGGCAAGATATTGATGCTAATCCACAGAATAGAAATTATCCATTATAT
>NW_021828297.1:0-8903 GCF_006345805.1 Octopus sinensis
TATGTATATACATATATTTGTGTGTATGTGTGTGTGTGGTGTGTGTGTGTGTGTGTGTGTGTGTGTGTGTGTGTGTGCCTCTGCACGCGCATAACTGTTACATTTACTATGTATTCTTTCGATACTAAACAGGGCAATAGAAACTATGCGTAGACTTATATTGCTAATACTGTAGCACTGTAGTTACACATGTAAACACTGTGTCTGCTTATGCAATATTTTTGTAGACAGACAAGAATGGTCACCCTTCATAGCTTCAAACCTGTGCTGGAATTTCATCGACAACTAAATACCGTCTTTGGCATCCCTCATAAACTATACGTTTTCAAGGGATAAGTAAATTGGAATGACAAGTTTGCAGCTGATTCTTGACAATATATGTATTCTTAAACACATCGTTATATGAATAATCATGTCTATTTAATTCTTTATACATTTATCAATTGTCACAGAAAAAAATGTGATATATTGACCGATTCACCCACAAAAACATCTGATATGTTCCTGTCTTAATGTCATATGTATAAATCACACAAAAGAAAGATGGCTCTAGTAACTAAACTTCTTTTGTCGTCCATCTGTGCAATTTTTAAAATTCTAGTATTTAATATAACACCACGCTCCCTACTTTTTCTTCCCGCTCAGCGACGCACCATACAGCGGAAAAAAATTTGATGCAACGCCTCTCTTACTCTCTCTCTCTCTCTCTCACTCTTACTCTCTCTCTCGCACTCTCCTACTCTCTCTCTCTCTTTCCTTATATCTTTCCTCTCATCACCTTACCTCTCTGCTGCTTTTTCTACTTACCCCTTTCACTTTACCATTCGCCACCCTTCTCTCTTGTTCACCCCTCCTTTATTCCCTTTCTTTCTCTCTGCAATCCCTTCTGTTTCTGTCCGCCTCATTTCTCCCTTTACTTTGCTTCCGTCTCATCCACTGCCTTTCTCTCTACCCTCCACTACCTCTTTTCTCTCTTCTCTCTCTTTCCCCCTCCCCTCTCTCTCCCTTCCATGGCCATCCCATTCCTCATTTTATCCTTCTTTTCATGCTTGACCGTTGGCCCCTTTAGTCATGCTCTCCTGGGCCCTTGCCTCAGCATTTACCTTCAGCCCTGGAACTGTCTTATCTTTCAACCTTTCTTTCAATTTTTTTCCATCCTTCCACCTTTCTTTCTATCTTTCTCTGTGTCTACTTTCCTTTTCAACTCCCATAGACCATATTTTCCCATTAGCATTCCTTCTACGCATGTTTTGTCTGAATGCTGTCTCATAGCCGTAAGGCCTTTATTACTATGTATTATTTATATATATACCAAATATCTGCCTCGTTTTCCATTGTGTCTTGCCTTATTCTATCGTCGTTTATCGTTTCGCTGTTTTCGTCACTGTCATTTACATTCATTCACTTAATCCCATCAGGTTTTGGCCGACGACGCCACCAAAGTGAACAATCTTATCGTGAAAGACGCGAAATTGTCATGATTTCTGAAGGATAACTAATGAGGGGTGAGCATGTCCACAGCTTGTGTGTAATGTTTCCGTATGCTCCTTTGAGGTCCTTCTGGGCAATTTTTTTATGAATATGTGTATATGTATGTATGTATTTATTGTATATACATATTATATATATGTATATATATATTATATATATATATATATATTATATATATTATATATATGTGTGTGTGTGGTGTGTGTGTGCATACATATATATATATGCATACATGTATATAAAAATCTATTAATCTATTATTTCAGAGAGATAATTATTTTAATTAGTTGGTAGCTAGTAATTAGTCAATGAAATCAGAAATATCGATAGGAATATCTGCAATAATTCACCAATTCCGATTAAAAGCTTTCAATAGAATGTTATATCTTTGAGACAGAGATCTCACGGTCTTAACTCATTAAATAAAGAACACATACTATCAATCGATTTTATAGTTATTACTGCATCATCTTTTAGTTTCCGTATGTGTTAGGGACTTGGTGCGGAGTTTTTTTAAATACCTTAATGCACGCTTTTGTTGTGGGAATCTTTTATAAAATGATTTTCTGTAATCCCTATATAGGATTGATTCATTGTTACTTACAAGACAGTCCTTAGCTAGATATACTACTAATAAAGAAAGATGCGTACCGCTGAAAAGGCAGATTCACGGTTGTTGGAAATTACATAAAGTGGGGAGAGGTTTAAGTGTTCGTCTGAGAAGTTGCCTACTATTCACACTGTCCAGAGAAGCAACGAAATCTTGGATTCAACTATCGATCATCTTAAAGCTATTCCTCTGATAGGCCTTATTATATTTATGGCGTACCGGAAAATGCTTATTGATAAGAATATCCTGGCAACCTTCTTAAAGAAGCATTTAAACTATATAGTGAACAATACCAAATAATATACCTTTTTCTATTGGGGGAAGGATTCCGCGTTAAAGGATTATCTCACGATAATCTCCCTTAACAATGCTACACCTTATCATAATGACGCATTAAAAATAGTGAGCTTCATCAAGAGAATGCAGTTGTTTTTAACTGAGCACCCACTGAACGACGGATACATTTTCTGACACTGAAAGGACATAAGCTAGAATAGATGGGAAAATATGCCACAGTTCCTTTTCTTTTTTAATTTTCGGACAAATTTCAGGAGATTTCTAAGTTTACAAAACCATAAACTTAAAAATGCGAAGGTGTTTCTGGTGTAAGGCCAGGTGAATCTCCTGGTTCTTTACAAGTTGACTTAATTCATTTACTAACTGATATTATTTTTAATAACCAAATTTAATAATCTATTTTGAAATTATATAAATCCTACCCAGATCCTGAAGAATTATCTTTTATCAAGGAATAGCGTATTGAAAATCGTATCACTGCTATTCTATACTGATGGGAACAGTTTTCCTCAAACATTAAATTTATCCTGGAACCACTTGTGAGCTAAAATCGCAGATAATAATCTTGGAACTCAATTAAGACTTAAGCGCATCATTTACTTAATCTTACAACATCTCTGATTTTATCAGAGCAGAATCCTTCTTCTTTTTTAAGATGACGGCTAAGACATTTCATAAAGTTTGCATCCTTGCTTTTTCGTGGTTAATTTATGCTTTCTAACATATTAATTAACGTTAATTAGTGTAATTGCGCGCATCTACGTTGTGAAATTAATGTCATTAATGTCATTGACACTGATATGTGCCTACAGCTTTTTCTTTCCATACAATCACCATAGGAACCAAAGCTTCCCCGTCTCCTAACGTAAAGATTCTCTCATTAGTTGAGATTGATGTTGATGTTAATGGTGATAATAGTGGTAGTGGTGGCGTCGGAGGTGGTGAAGTTTGTGGTTAGTAAAGGTAGCGAGCGATATTGTTGCTGTTGCTGTTGTTTAAGAGGATTTAAGACGCTGGAAACTCTACTCATCCAGTTTATATTTTCCAGATTCATTATCCAATGTTAAGTTCAGTTAAATTTTTGGCTCAAAAAGCAAAAAGCAAGGCCATGTAGGGGGACATGGAGTTATGTACAGGGAGGGTGTTCATGCAAAGAGTTCAGGCCATTTCTGGTCAAGAGAGACTTTGAACCGAGCGGTCGTCGCCATCTTCACTATCCCCTTATGTTTCATGTTTCTCTGTCATTTCCAGCAGATCCAGTGACCACATGCAGCTTCATAATGTTGGTATCTCTGATGGTTTTCTTTATCTCTCTCTCTCCCTCTCACCCTTTCTCTCTCTCTCTCTCTCTCATTATATATGTTATCTCTTGCCTATAGACATCTCTCTCTCTCTCTCTCTTTCACCGACTCTTTTTTTTCTCCAGACCTTTCTCTCACTCTCTCTTTTTTGTCTCTGTTTGACTTTCATTCCCTGTCACTATTCCCACTCACCTTCTCTGTCTCTGACTGTCTCTCTCCTTCTTTCTCCCTCCTCTCTCTAATACTTCACAGGAAGTTTATTTTACCGCCTCCCTTTAATCAACGCTAATCAACTTCCGTTTCCCAAATGTGTTAAACCTGTAATCTCCACTTAAGTGAGGCGGCGGAGGGTGGGGGAGACTGGGACGGAGCGGTTTGTAAGGGATCATTTGATGAGAAAAGTATGGGAGGTGCGGGGTGCGGGGAATTGTTGTCTCATCGCTACCCTAGAAGACGACGGATGCGGGGTGGGTGGGGAGCAGTTTTAATGGGGGGGTGAAGAGTGTTCGTGTTGAATAGGAGTTTTCGGGTACCGGAAAGGTAGAATAGTGGTGTTGACGTCACGGATGATAGTGGTGGTAGGGTGGTAGTGATGGTGTAAGAAAGGGAGGAGGAGGTAGTGGTGGTGGTGATGGGTGGTGGGTGGTGGTGGTGGTGGTTGGTGAGGATAGTGGTATAGGTGGCGTTAGCAGTACTGTTTCTATTGTTGTTGTTATTGATGTTGGAGTGGTAGAGGCGGTGATGGATGGTAGAGGTAGTGGGGTAGAGCAGGAGGCGGTTAAGGTAGTGGTGGTAATATTGTTGCTATTGGTGGTGTTGTTTTCTTTATTAGTAGTTCCGCTGTTGTTGCTTCTATTACTGCTACTACTGCTGCTACCACTGCTGCTACTGGTGGTGGTGGTGGTAAACGCATTCGTTCATAGTTGCGGTGGTAGTGTTATTAGTGGAAAAAGTTGGATGTGTTCCTGTGGTGATGATATAGGAATGGCAGTTTTGGTGGTGGGTGGCGGTGGTGGGGTGGTGGTGGTTGTGGTGGTGGAGGTAGCGGTGGTGCTACCTTAACCCTTAGGTTATGATCCACTGGCGCTGGTTGTTGTAAAAAAAACGTATTATCTTTCCTTTTGTTCCATCGGCTTCCCGCCGCCGTCACCACCACCATCATCATCACCACCATGCACGATCTTAACAAAAAGGAAACTAAGTGTCGTTTGGAATGGCCTTGACATTTTAGTTTGACCTGCTAAAAATATCAGCCACCTTCTTCTCAAGTCACACACAACACTCAATAAATAAAGCAGACACGAGGGATGTAGTTATCGAAATAGACTTAGGACTTGGGTGTGTCATGGTCTCAAGGACTCACAGGGCCGGAGCCTGACTCCGTTTCCATGGTTCAAAAGTGACAGAGATTGTAGCACCTCCCCACCACCACCACCACATACACACATTCAACACCGAACGGGACGCCGGTCTGTGGCAGGGTTAACTTCCCAGCTGAAGCTCGAACTCACTTTACTGCTAAGTGGACTGGAGTAACATGAAATGAAGTGTTTTGCTCAAGAATGCAATTCCAGCGTCTTCTCCGAGAATCGAAACTATGATCATACGACTGTGAACACAACACCCTAACCACTGGACCATGCGCCTTCATACATTAAAAAAAAACTGATTGATCATGGTTGGAACGTCTTTGACTATAGGTCTGCTCCATTAGAACAGCGAATAGTAACAAACAGCACGGTTTTTGGTGGAGGGGGGTGTGATCATAGAACCTCTGCGACCAATCCTTCTCCCCAGAACATCGGCCCTCTGGAATCTTCTCGCTGCTCATATCTGTCTTGCAACAGTTTAAACACAACATTAATGGCATCGATCAAACCACTCTCGGAACACTACAAAGTTGATGGGCACTGCCCCGCCCCTCAACATTCAACGAGTTAAAGAAGGAAAAGAACAACTTCAAAAGCCTCGTCACTGGTTTAATACCACACCAGCTCCACGGTGCCCGTAGACACGGAACATGAAGGGATCCCAATTTATACCCTTATGTATGAATGTATGAGCGTGTGTGTATGTAGAATGTATGTATATACAATTGTTCGTTTGTTTTCCACCTGCCTTCGTCTTTTGTTTATTTTCATAAAGCTTCCCGTATATATAATATATATATATATATATATAATATATATATATATATAATATATATATATATATTATATATATATATAATATATTATATATATATATAATATAATAATAATAATAATAATAATAATAATAATAATAATATATGAGCGAATAACAAAGAGGTACAGGTATCAATCCATTACAGCCGTTTCCAAAGACTCTTTTTATTGATTAATGAGAACATTACATCATTGTAAAAATGCCATTTTCGTCTGATGAATTCATGATCTTCAAGCATAGAGGACAGTTCAACATATGTTTTGGCCATCTTGGAAACGTCTGAAACACTTGTACGCTTATGTGCGGCTCCTACACTCCTCTCCATACCCTTTCTGAAACACTGCGTAGGCCTCTGAGCAGGTGTCGCCATGACAACTTTCTTTGTCATGGCCAATGCGACGATCGCACGCTACACACCTTCCTTCCAAGCACTGCTGTAAACAACGGAAGTGAGCTAGAACGTTAAGACTTATTGCATATGCACAGCAGAGTTCAAGGTTTTCACTCTGCGTGCTTTAGCTTTGTTACCAAGGCAACAGTCCGAACACTTGTTTATCAGACCTCGTACACTGCAAGAATATCATGTGGCCGGCACTTATGCACCAAGTCTGATATTCACTGAATATTGCTGAGTACGCATGTTACTTAGACCTAACAAGGTGCCCCATGTTAAGTACCAAATTCAACTGAATCTTAATTATTTATATATATATATACACGTGTAGACATGGTTGATTGTCTAAGAGATGCGTTTCAATACCACGAGGTTTCAGGTTCAATCTCACCGTACGACACTATGAGCAACTGTCTTCTACTATAGCTACGGGGGCCGATCAATGCCTTGTCAGTGAGTTTGCCAAACGGAAACTGCGATGAAGTTTGAAAACTGTGTTTACCTGCGCGCACACGTGTGTGTGCATTTTATTCCTATTTGTATATTGGTATTTTAGCAGTAAACTCAATTTTTCGTCAATTTGCATTCCGTTTATTGCATTCAAATGAGTGGACGTGTATTTTAGCAGAAGATTCCTTCAGTTTGTGTTTAGCCATAAATTGTATTTTATTGTCTGTATGTATGTTTGTAGTTTAGCTGTGGATTTTATCTTCCTAAAACTTTAAATCGTTGTTACCTTCTATATTTATTTATACACAGTTTTTCACTTTCCATCGCCATCCGTTAGATGTAATCTCCGTTCTACACCCCGCCACGTCCGAGTTACCACTGTATTGTCGTTATGTACACGGGTGGCCAATTAATTTAGAGATGTCAATCTGGAGAAAAAGTGTTGTGTGTAGTGTGAGTTGTGTGTGTGTGGTGGTGGGGGGTGAATGTGTGTGTATGTGTGTGTACCGTGTATAGCCTTACTATTTGTATTGTATGGATTATGTATGTACACGTTCTGCGTGGGTGTGTGTGTGGGTGTGCGTGTGTGTGTGTGCGTGTGTGTGTGTGTGGTGTGTGTGTGTGTGTGTGTGTGTGTGTGTGTGTGTGTGTGTTGCGTGTGTTCGAGCATTACTCTGCTTGTGTGGTGTTTCTTTGTTTCTTTTCTTTTAATGATTTTAGTCGCTGGATCGCGGCTATGCTGGAGCACTACATTTCGTGGTTTTCGTTCATTATATCTACCCAAGAACTTATTTCAGTCTGATATTATTTTGCGAGAGCAGATAAGGAAGCATGAGTTATAGAAACTATCAAGTCGAACAGGTGGAAAGCTTTCTATAAATTTGCCAAAGAAACAGCCTCAGTACACCACAAGGTAGGACCCCTCTTTCAAAAAGGGGGCTCCCTCACAGGAAACCCAATGAGGATAGGTGAAATACTGCGAACAGTTCCAAAGTGTATTCACTACACCTCTGGAACACAGGCAAGTGAACAAACAAGCAGAATTTTTTGCCACTTTACCTGTAATTAAAGAGGCGTAAATTGGTTGCATCAACACTGAAGAAAATGTAACACTGGTCATAGACAAGGTTGACACAAACTCAGCTGCTGGTCCTGACGGATTTCCAGTGGTCCTTCCCTTGTAAAACCACGGCAGCTTCTTTTTCAGAACTTTCTTGCAAGTGGTAAGCTCCCAGACAAACTGAAGGAATGGATAATTGCGGTCCTTGAAGAAAAGGACTTGCTGACTGACACCCAGCAGGGATTTCGACCAGGTAGAAGCTGCCTAACACAGCTCTTGCAACATTACCAATGGGTGTTAAAACAGCTGCTAAATGACTCGAGGGTGGATGTGGACTTTTCTCACCACAAGCTGGAGATACTAACTCTGCGAATTTGGTCCGGCAGCAGAATATGAAGGAAACTAAATCGCCGATCTGGTAGTACTAGTAGTAGTGGTGGTGGTGGTGGTGGTGGTGGCGGCGGCGGTGGCGGTGGTGGTTGCGGCGGCGGCGGCGGCGCTGATGGTGGTTGTGGTGTTGACGGTGGTAGTATTTGTCGCGGTCATGGTCGAGATGAGTACCATTTCCAGTCACGGCCATCCCGTCTTCTGTTGAGACAGAATACTGAAAGGGACTTGACTGCTATTTCTAATGTACAGAGGAGGATCTTTCACTGGCCCAGACCACCACAACAATCTACTAACTATAATAAATCACTTCTTCTTCTCTTCCTCTCTCTCTCTCTCTCTATATATATAATATATATATATATATATGTATGTATAAATATATGTGTGTGTGTTTGTGTGTCTGTGTGTATACACACACATATACATGTATATGCATACACGTGCGTGTGTGTGTTTGTATATATATATATATATACAAACACACACACACACGCATTTTCACGCACACACACAAATATTCACGTACCCGTCGCAGAAAAGTAGATTTGTTTCTGTATGTGTGACTGCATATGTGTACATGTGTTTTGTCTGTCTGTGCGCGTGTATTATGTGTGTGTATGTGTGTGTGTGTGTGCGTGTATTGTGTGTGTGTGTGTGTGTGTGTGTGCCAGTGTATCTGTCTGCCTGTCGGTGTGCCTATATGTCTATACGTGTGTGCGTGTG
>NW_021828298.1:0-2500 GCF_006345805.1 Octopus sinensis
GAGACAGGCAAATTTAGAAAATATTCCACAACTGCAAATACACATTTCTTGCCCTATTTAAAAACTTAAGACATAGTATATTGTTTTGCATTTTTTTTTTTTTTTAGGATTTCTTTTTTTTGCTTTGCTTTATTTGATTACAAATTAAAGAGAAAACCATTTAAGAAACCCGATAATTAGAATACTATTTTCTAATGCGCGTCAAATTGAAATTCACAGCGTCTCGTTGTGTTAATTACAAAGAGCTTTGCTGTAATTGGTCTCATATTTAAAATTCATAAACTGTCGTCAAACAAACATCAATATAGAAGGAAAAACAAAATGAATGCTTGCACTTGTTAAGTGGTATTTTTGTGGGGGTAAGTTTTAGAAAATAACATGTTTTACGTGATCTGTGATTGAGATTTTCAGACCACACTGAATATTACTGTCTGAGATAAACTGATGTTATTAAACCTTAGGTTTGTCTGATAAAATGTATTCCGGCGTTTACCAGCCAGTTGTACTTTTTTTATCTTCGCTCATAGTTTCTATTTCTTTATTACCCACAAGGGGCTAAACACAGAGGGGACAAACAAGGACAGACATAGGTATTAAGTCGATTACATCGACCCCAGTGCGTAACTGGTACTTAATTTATCGACCCCGAAAGGATGAAAGGCAAAGTCATATACATATTTATATATAGAACACACACACACACACACACATACATTAGTTTCGTCATGACTACATTATCTAATGCAATAGTTCTGAGCTGGCAGAAACGTTAGCACGCCGGGCGAAATGCGTAGCCGTATTTCTTCTGTCGTTACGTTCTGAGTTCAAATTCCGCCGAGGTCGACTTTGCCCTTTTATCCTTTCGGGGTCGATTAAATAAGTACCAGTTACGCACTGGGGTCGATATAATCGACTTAATCCGTTTGTCTGTCCTTGTTTGTCCCCTCTGTATTTAGCCCCTTGTGGGCAGTAAAGAAATAAGAAACGTTAGCACGCCGGGCGAAATGCGTAGCCGTATTTCATCTGGCGTTACGTTCTGAGTTCAAATTCAGCGGAGGTCGACTTTGCCTTTCATCCTTTCGGGATCGATAAATTAAGTACCAGTTACGCACTGGGGTCGATGTAATCGACTTAATCTGTTTGTCCTTGTTTGTCCTCTCTCTGTTTAGCCCCTTGTGGGTAGTAAAGAAATAGGTTCTTTATCTTTTTCTGTAGTACTCCCACCTTTTAAGTAGCTGTTATGCCTGGTGCCCACTCAAGTGAAGTATCATGACTAAACTAACTTAACACGGACAATAATTTATAAACTTCTCTCTAAAAACAGACTGTATAAGCTTTTAACAGCGAAATGATAAATTAATACAGACAACAATTACTCTTTTACTTATTTCAGTAATTTGACTGAGGCCATGCAGGAGCACCGCCTTTAGTCGAGCAAATCGACCCCAGGACTTATTATTTGTAAGCCTAGTACTTATTCTGCCTCTTAGGCCGAACCGCTAAGTTACGGGGAAGTAAACACACCAGCATCGGTTGTCAAGCGAACTTTTAGAGGGCTCAGAAAATGTGAAGGACCTCTGCAATAAGTGTATGAATCTGAGAGGGAAATATCTTTATATATAAAAGTGAAGTTGTGTGTCTGTCTACTCCGATTTAGATTCCTAACTACTTCCACATTTTGCGGTGCAGTTTAACCAAAACCGGGTATCTTATAGTCGTGGTTCATATCGAGCCCTTCTGGGTATTAGCGCGCGTCTACGATGAGTCTACGATTTTAAAAATAATTTAACATCATCTTTTTCCATTTTAACGCATATTTTTTAAATAAAAGGAAGTAACTCTCTAAAAATGTCTACGATGAGTCAACGATTTAAAAAAAAATTTACCATCATTTTTTTCTATTTTAATGCATTTTTTTCGTTATTATATAAGGGAAGTAACTCTCTAAAAATGTCTACGATGAGTCAACGATTTAAAAAAAAATTTACCATCATTTCTTTTCCATTTTTAATGCATTTTTTGCTATTTTTTGGCTATAACTCTCTAAAAATGCTTTATAGTTATTTCCCTTACAAACCCGAGCAACGCCGGGCGATACTGCTAGTGTTGAATAAAATCATAATTAACTGATCCTCCTGTATTTCTTTTACCCAAAGCCAGGAATTTTTCAGCACCTTTCGTAATGTTTCTAGACGATGTGTATCATGGCAGAAATCTTTAGACCGACAGTAGATGAAGAATAAAAGAATCTTTAAAAATTTCACTACTTTTTCTAACAAGTTGAACATCGATATAGGGTTGGTACGATGACCTTTTACGGAAAGAATTTTTGTTGAACGACATTTCACTGCACAATGTTTTATCGAAAAAACAGCGTTTTATCTAGCGTTTGTTTATTTGCCGAATGATTTTTCATGCAATAGTTTTGTAACTATATTATTTTGTAGAATAATTTTATCTATTGAACTATTTTAAATAGAGAATAATTTCACAGAAATAG
>NW_021828298.1:7500-9363 GCF_006345805.1 Octopus sinensis
CAGGCATAATGCCCCCTCCCAAGGTTCAATAGTATATATATATATATATATATATCTATATATATATATATATATATATATATATAATATATCATATGTGTGCGTGTGTGTGAAGGCGCGTGGCTTAGTGGTTAGGGCATTCCGCTCACGATCGTAAGATCGAGAGTTCAATTCCCAGCAACGCGCTCTGTCCTTGAGCAAGACACTTTATTTCATGTTGCTCCAGTCCAATCAGCTGGCAAAAACGAGTAGTATCTGTGATTCAAAGAACCAGCCTCGTCACACTCTGTGTCACGCCGAATCTCCCTGAGAACTACGTTAAGGCTACACGTGTCTGTGGAGTGCTCAGCCACTTGCACGTTAATTTCACGGGCAAGCTGTTCCGTTGATCGGATCAGCTGGAACCCTCCTCGTCGCAACCGACGGAGTGCTCAAAAAAGAAAGAAAAAATATATATGCACATATATGCTTGTATACGTACATATATACTTGTTTATGCAAATATATGTACATATTTATAATTTCATGCATACATACAAACGTACAAACATATATACATACGTACATATACATACGCACACAGACACAGACACACACATACACATGCACGCACACACACACAACCACACACACACACACACTTTATTAATAAAGCTGCAAAGACATTACAAAAACTGTTACTGAGAGTTTCACATTCCCGTTCGTCGGACAGTTTTGGTTGAGAATGGAATATATATATATATATATATATATATATATATATAATATATATATATATATATATACAAAATAAGAAATTGGAGAAATACATCGAAATCAAATATCAATTACCAGATAATACTCAATCACATACTTTATTAAACCACCACATAAGAAACTATAAGGTTAAACATAAAAAAGTAGGACAAAACAGTGTACATAAAGGGGTGTATATAAAAGAGTAATGTTATACAATAAGTAGAATATATATAAGAGAATATAAATATAAGTAAATATAAATATAAACATAGACTACATCTTACAGCTGTTTCGGCCATGCAGATAAGTATGTCTCATTTTACTTATATTAGCCATTTATGGTAGGTCAATATGTAGTTATAAATGAGACATTTACAAAAATATCGTAAGGCCTCTTCAGAGATTATGTGATACAAATCAGTTTACATATATACTTATATGGGTGTGGGTACATACCCATAATAAAACATATACATATACATTTGTATATATATAAGTTGATTATAATTTTAACCTTAAAGGTATTTTAATATGCTGTCACATTTTTTGATGAAACATTTTTCTGTAAAAAAACTTCATCCTATATTAGTAGTATATTTGTATGTGTGTATCTACGTGTCCCCCCCCCCCACATATATCCATACATGCGTGCGCACACACAAGCACGCATTCACATATATCGCACACGTATATACATACACAATAGATACTATAAAAGAAATCCCTGAAATTAATTACGCAGACACGCCTTTCGCATGGAAAACAATAGTTAATTTTATGTAAACATATTTAACGTGGTAAGCACTTTCTCATTGAGTAATGCTTTCTAATTATACTTCTGATGGTCATTGTTGTAAACGTGTTAACAATAATTTAACTATTGTTTTTCAAGCGGAGGCGTCCGTGAGTAAATAACCTCAATGATTTATTTTTTTTACATGTGGAAGCCATTCTTGTTGACATATCTAGTTTTCGGATCTTTTCGGTTTGAACGGCAGTTTTTTCTAGCGGTGTCATATGAAATTGTCACCCATAATTATGACCCTAGTATCGATCTATTGCATTTCAATCTATTTTAGGGTTAGGGTTAGGGGTAGGGGGAAGGGTATCTTTTTTTCTTCACAA
>NW_021828299.1:0-8723 GCF_006345805.1 Octopus sinensis
ATTTCGCCCTCCCTCATCGATTTCTGCATCGCCTTTACAGGGTTGTTGCATTTGCATCCAAACCTTTCAGTCTCCTGAGAAAGATTCGATCTCCTGACCCTGTGTTAAGTAACATCTTTAATTAATCTGTCATTTACGCTTCTCTATTTTTTTTTCATTTTTTCTTTTCTAAAATTTTCTCCTTTGCATTCTCTTTCTCTCTCCTTCCTGCCAGTAGGTGTGCGTGCGTGTATGTGTGTGTGTGCATGTATGTGTTTGTGTGTGTATGTGTGTGTGTGTGTGTATGTGTGTGTGTGTGTGTGTGTATGTTCGTATGTAGATATACATATACATTCACATACGCACGCACTTATATATATATTTGCGTCGTAAGTGTGCCTGCGCCTGCGCAGACGGGCTTAGGTAAGAAGTGTAAAAGACAGACAGAAAGCAAGAGAAAGAGAGAGAGAGAGAGAGAGAGAGAGAGAGAGAGGAGAGAGATAGAGACGGAGGGAGGGAGGGAGAGAGAGAAAGAGAGAGAGAGAGAGCAATACTGAGAATGGGAAAGCGACGATAGAATTTTACACATAATTCAACTCAGATTAAACAAATTGCAATAAATCATCTTCATCATCATCACCATCATTACCATCATCATCATCTTCATCATCATCTCGTCCGACACCTTTGCTTTATTCTTCTTCCTCTCCTCCTCTCTCCCCTCGTTTTCTATTCCTTCAGAAAATGTCATTGTTCCTGTGTCTGGAATGTTTTCAGAATGTTTTTTTTTCTTTTTACCACGCACATGGAACAACGTTTCAAATAAACACTCCACCCCCCTCTCTCTCTCCCTTTCTCTCTCCGTCTCTCTCTCTCTCGCACACACACACTGTCTTATCTGCATCTTTCTTCTTCTACTGAGATTATATATACTCTTACATATATGTATACATTGTATATATATATTATATATATATATATATATATTATATATATATATATATATATATATATATAGATATATATATATATATTATATATAATATGTGTGTGGAGAGTATCTGTGTGTGTGTGTGTATGTGCGTTCGTGCGCATGCGTCCTTGTGTATGTAGGCATATGCGTACACATACACACACATGCCTTGTTTTCTTTTGTGCAGTGTGCATGTGAAAACATTCAAGTACACAGTTAAACTTACTTATTTCATCATTTTTATTTTTATCTATTTTTTTTTGTATTATTACCCCTACCTCTTTTTCCCTATCACAAAAAAAACCATATATATATATGTGTGTGTGTGTGTGTTTATGTGTTTTGTCCCCCCCAACATCGCTTGACAACGAATGCTGGTGTGTTTACGTCCCCGTAACTTAGCGGTTCGGCAAAAAGGACCGATAGAATAAGTACTAAGCTTACAAAGAATAAGTCCTGGGGTCGATTTGCTCAACTAAAGGCGGTGCTCCAGCATGACCACAGTCAAATGACTGAAACAAGTAAAAGAGTAAAAGAGTATATGTATATATATATATATATATATATATATATATATATATATATATATTCAAAAAGCAATAAGATTCAAGTTAATTTAAATGAATTTACTTGAATAAGGTACCTAACTGAGATGCACAAAAAAAAACTATACTGTTTTAACAATACAGTAATGTGGGTGATTATAAGCGAGAAAGAAGCAACAAGAATGGATAGGTTTTTAGTACAATCGTTTCATACAAGGACAGGCTTTATTAAAAGTTGTAAAAATTACAGCAATAAACGTGTCCGTACTCATCAGCTAAAATACATGTGAGTTCTCTAGACATCCTAGTGGTTGAGGCTATACTCATGAAGTAATGTAGATAATTAAGTAACATAAACAGATTTCCAAAGTTCATAAAGTTCTTTAAGAACTTTAATGAACTTTGGAAATCTGTTTATGTTACTTAATATCTACATTACTTCATGAGTATAGCCTCAACCACTAGGATGTCTAGAGAACTCACATGTATTTTAGCTGATGAGTACGGACACGTTATATGCTGTATTTTTACAACTTTTAATAAAGCCTGTCCTTGTATGAAACGATGGTACTAAAAACCTATCCATTCTTGTTGCTTCTTTCTCGCGTATATATATATATATATAATATATATATATATATATATATATATATATATACGTTGCTTTTTTTGCAATGGTGAATCTCGAAGCAAATACAGCTACAAATAACGGGACTACTTGTAACATAGCAGGCGTTCTTCTCCCACTGGAGCGCAGCAATCTTTCGAACTCCTGTATCAACTTTAGAAGCTTTGATCTTATCGTGATGTTGACATCATAAAAATTTAGAAACTTCTAAAGAACGTTAAATGAAATAATTATTTTTTGGAAACGGTGAATCTCAAAGTAGATAAGTCTATATAAATGATATTATGTATCTTTTGGCTTACGAAAAACACCTTTGGATAGAAAAAGTAGAAAGCTGCCTGTCGGACTCGAACCTTCATCTAAAACGTTCTCTTGAAATTCCTAAATTCTTATGACGTCAATACTATGCAGTTCTCGCTTTTAAGAGCAGAGTTTCAAACAATTTGACGACTTTCTTTGGTCGAATTGTTGGACATCTATCATGTTTGAGCAGCTTTTGGCATTTTCTATCCAATGTCTTTTATCGTTAGTTCGATAATTACTCGTCGTATTATTTCACGTTCTCTTGATTTGCTGAAATAGAGAATCGCTGGGTAGGATCGAAGAAGAAATCGACAGAAGAAAGTAGATCAATGCCTATTGAACTGAACCAGGTAGATTCAAGTAGAACTTTACTCTTTTACTCTTTTACTCTTTTACTTGTTTCAGTCATTTGACTGTGGCCATGCTGGAGCACCGCCTTTAGTCGAGCAGATCGACCCCCGAACTTATTCTTTTGTAAGCCCAGTACTTATTCAATCGGTCTCTTTTGCCGAACCGCTAAGTGACGGGGACGTAAACACACCAGCTAGGGGGACAAACACACACACACACACATACACACACATATATACATATATACGACAGGCTTCTTTCAGTTTCCGTCTACCAAATCCACTCACAAGGCATTGGTCGGCCCGGGGCTATAGCAGAAGACACTTGCCCAAGATGCCACGCAGTGGGACTGAACCCGGAACCATGTGGCTGGTTAGCAAGCTACTTACCACACAGCCACTCCTGCGCCTGAGTTGAGTGGCAGAAAAACCGAGTCTTATAGTTGAAGAGAAGAGTGTAAGAACATTAGCAGTGAACATAAGTAGATGAAGAGGAGCGACGCAAGGAGTTGTCGATCTGCGCAGGAGTGTTTCGTTTCCCACCTTGACTTCCCTTTTAATGTTAATGCTTCGGCCCTTAACTCTCAGGGAGTGGTTGAAGGAGTTATTGATCTCTGCAGAAAGCGAGAACTCCGTTAAGTAAGTTGCAGCCGAGGAGAACTGAGGAGGTTTCTTCAAAGAATTCGTCGAATCAGGAATTGCTTACGACTCTTTAGCATGAACACCGAACAGGAGACTTGAAAAGAAGCTTGATGGTAAAGACACGAGAATGCTTCGAGCAGTTCTTAATCTTTCTTGGCAGCAAAAAAGCTGCGACTGTGTGGCCGTTTTCTTACCATCACTTCAATAATCGGAGAAAGAACATTTTATTCAAGACACTCCTGGAGGTGCAATGAGGAAGCATCTTGCTATCTCTTTTTCTGGAAACCCACGCATGGACGTTGAGATGTCAGCAGGCCAAGAAGAGCAGATTTCAATCAGCTCGGGGCAGACTGGGTATTATCAGGTTGAAGAGAAGAAGACAGCAAGGGAAGATTGTGACATCTGGCGTGGAGGAGTGGCATTGATCCGGGCAAGTTGCTCGATGCATATACTGAACAGATTGATAGATAAAAAGATAGACAGATAGATAGATGGATAAATAGAACAGCAAAATTTGGAAGAGCTGAGGATAACCTAGACTTGAATAAAACAAAAAAAAAAAAAAAAGGCTAGGGCACAGCGACACTGTATAAGGGTTGAACAGAGATGAGATTAAGCAAAGTCCAACAGAACTGAACATTAATGATCGAATCAAAGGAGAACGCTTATGAGTCTGGCTGAACCGACTTAAACCGAGTAGAGCTGACCATAACCGAATAACGACGAATGGAATCGAGTAGCACCGAGCTGTTAAGCTTTAGTCAGACAGACTGAAGCCCTGCTAACAGAATTTATTGAAATGTCACACTTTAGCAGATGTTCGTGTGCCAAGGTTCCCATTAAACCACACCTACCCTGGTATCAAACACACGCCTGCCTTCCATACCTACGCAGCACTTCTTTGCTAACCTTTTTGGCCCTCCACATATGCACAAATGGTATGTTTCAGCGCCTTATTAGCGAAGGGAGGAGTGTGGCAGGTTATACACAAGTAAAGCACGTGGTGTCGAGGACTGATCCCGTTGTTGTTGCTGTTGTTGTTACAGTTAAGCGAGTTGTACTATAAGGGCTACACACCCCACCCCCTCCACTTCGCTATTCTGCCTTTGACTGTGTCTTTGCTTCGTATTGTTATTACTGTAATGGCGGTGGCGGTGGCGGTGGTGGTGTTGAGGGCGATGGTAGTGTATGCGTTGTTGTTTTTCGGTGGCAGCGGCGGTGATGGCGTTAGTGGCGCTGCTGTTTGTGGTGTTGGCGAAGGTGTTGGTAGTGGTGGTAATGGAGGATATCAGTTTTTGAAAAAAATTTTGCACGAGATTTTAGACACCCCGCCCCGCCCCACGCCCCGTCCCCGTTTCTGAAGTAACAGAGCATAATCAAGCAACCGCCATAATGATGATGGTGGGGCCGGAGGGAAAGGCTATAGTAGTAGTGGTGGTTATGGCATTGGTATTGAGGGTAGCGGATATAGTTGTGGTGGTGATAACGATGAGGATGATAGTGGTGGTGGCGGCGGCGGTGGTGGTGGTGATGTAAATGTTGGCTATGGCGGTGTCAAATGTGTTTGCAGTTATCTGGCTTAAAGTGGTGGCGGTGGTGACGGTGATAGTAATAGTGGTGATGGTGGTAGTGGTGGTGGTAGTAGTAGAGATGCTGGTAACAGTGGAAATAGTAGTGACAATGATAGTTGCCGTGTGTCGTGTTGGGTGTTAGTGATGATTGTAGTATAGGTTGTGTTTACTGTTGTAGGAGTGATAGTGGTGGTGGTGATGAGGCTACTATTGGGTTGCTGGTTGGCGGATAAGGTTAACGCGTGCCAGAGCAGCGGCCTTACTGTAAGAAAGAGATAAGTTATACAGAGGAGCTATCTCGAATGTCAGCCACAAGAACAGGTCAGATAGGGCGGAGGGCGAAGGGCGAAGGGCGAAGGGCGAAGGGCGAAGGGCGGAGCTAATTTATGTTCGGTTACCATTGCAGCCGATCAACTATTGTGTTGTTTGGGCGGAGCGAACTGATAGCGAGCAAACGCGCAAAAGCAAATGAACTTAACAGCGGAGAGAGAGAGAATATATATATATAATATATATATATATATATATATATATATATATATAGAGAGAGAGAGAGAGAGAGAGAGAGAGAGAGAGAGAAAGTAGAAAGACAGAGATAGGGAGAGAGAGAAAGGGAGAGAGATAGAAAGAGAGAGATATATATAGAGAGAGAAAGGGAGAGAAAGAGAGAGGGAGGGACAGAAGGGAGGAGAAAGAGCGTGGAAGATATGGTGAGAATAAAATACGGCTCCCTCTATTTATCAATCTGTCTGTCTATCTATCTAATTAACTATCTCTCTCCTTTTCTCTCTCTCTCTCTCTCTCTCTCTATCTATCTATCTATCTATCTATCTATCTATCTATCTATCTATCTATCTATCTATCTATCTATCTATCTATCTATCTGTCTGTCTAAGTCTTTCAGTCAATATTTACGAATGTATTTTATAGTTAAAAGTTAAAATCTATCTCGAACCTTCAGACCCATTAAAGTAAACCTTTTCCCGGTTTCTGTGGCGTTTGAGCGACTGAGTGTACGAGACTCACCCCCACCGCCACCTGAATGGAACGCCAGACTATTGCATGGCTAACTTACTTCCCCAATTACCGTTGGTATTCATTTTGAGGTGAGTGAACTGAGGCAGCGTGAGACGTTTGTTAAAATTTAAAGAGAAGTCCCTGCATAAAAAGCAGAAGGAATTTAGATCATTCAGACAGCCCCGCCGCATACAAAGGGAATCTACATCAACGCAACATTGGCATAAAATCAACAGGGACCACCACACTTCAGTTAATAATGCTGCGGCATTTACCATCAGACCCACTTGAACAATTGATAAATAATTTCTATGAATGACGATTTTTATGTATGTATGTATGTATGTATGTATGTATGTATGTATGTATGTATGTATGTATGTATGTATGTATGTAATCATATCTGTCAGGTATGTGGAAGAGAGTGTAATTCGGCAGGAGGACTTAAATGACATGCAAAGGTACATGAAGCCCAGTTGCAACTACAGCCGGCTGTTGGCCGGTAAAGGTTTTAGCTGCCAATTCTGTACAAGACATTGTAGATCTTTAGCTGGGCTAAAAATTCACAGCACCAATAACAGTTAAGCTTCGTGCAATAGCCATACTCGATAACGAGGGAGCAGTCATCATGTATGTATGTATGTACGTATGTGTACGTATGTATGTCATTAAACAGTTTATTTCAAGATTTCTTGCCAATAGAGAAAGAACCGGTTTCTAACCTAGGTCCAAGGTCCCTTCATTGGAATTTCAACATTAACAACAGGGTATTTTTGTTTTTATGTATGTATGCATGTGCAGATTTTTATGTTTTATGTATGTATTCTCATGCATATAGTTGAGAAAAAAATAAGAGAGGGGGTGAATTAAAAACATGAGAAATTGCTTATAAAATATTTACTTACGCACCGTCTAACGTACTTTCCCTTAACAAAACATTTTTAGTTACATAATGTAAATTACATAATCATAACGTATCATAAAACATTCAAAGACATGTAATCTTTATACATAACATTACTGGGTCGTTCAATTGCTGACAAATGTAATCATCATAATCATCATCATCATCATCATCATCGAGAGAGAGAGAGAGAGAGAGAGAGAGAGAAGAAAGAGAGAGGGATCAACTGGCAGTCAAATCTCCGAAGATTTGATAATATGTTTTGATTATCTAATTTACATTATATAGCTAATAATAATGTTTTGTTAATGAAACTTGCGTAAGATCGCGCAAATAAATATCTAATAAACAACCGTTTCGTTTATTTTCCATATCACCAGATTCAGGACCCATTCCAAATGATACGAGTACAATAAATTTGTAGTGCAGTAAAAGTTTGAAATTGCACCATCTATATAGAATAGATAGTAATTGTTACTGATAGTGATCTGAGATACATTCTCTCTATAAAAACGAACGAAAAGTTTGAACAACGGCAAGAAACGATACAGTTTGCGATGCAGCTCTTCGTCCCTGAAATTCAACACTCTAAACATCATACAAATATAAACCGGCTAAGAGGAGAATATGGTTGTATATATATGTATATGTACACACACACACACACACACACCACACACACACATATATATATATATATATATATATATATCGTTGGGAATGTCTTTGCTCGCGTGACCCTAAAGAGGTTACAGAAAATCGCCCCAAATTTCAGTGTAGTTTCAGAGTAAAACGCTCTACCATCGATATGATCTCTCTCCCACAGCCAAAGGAAAAGTGCCGAGAGCAAAGACAACCACTCTTTATCACCTTCATCGACCTCACAAAGGCTTTTGACCTAGTCAGTAGAGATGGCCTGCTCAAAATCCTTGCCAACATTGGCTGATCCCTAAGACTCCTCAGGATTGTCCAATCATTTCACAAGGACATGAAAGGCGTCGTTCAATTTTAATGGCTTTTTTTCGGGGGCATTCAAAATACGCAGCGGCGTAAAGCAGGGTTCTGTGCTTGTCCCAACTCCATTGAGCATCTTCTTTGCTGTCATGCTGAAACATACATTTGGGTCGTCAACAGATGGTGTTTACCTCCACATCAGATCAAGCGGCAAACTGTTTAGTCTGTCGAGGCTGAAAAAAAAAATCAAAGGTGCACCAGGTACTTGTCAGAGAGATGCTGTTCGCAGACAATGCAGCACTGACAGTGCAGTCTGAAGAGCAAAAGCAGCACCTCGTGGACAAATTTTCAAGGGTCTGTCAGGAATTCAGTCTGACAATCAGTCTGAAGAAGACCCAAGTAATGGGTCAAAGTGTCAAGCACGCACCCACTACAAGCTGGAAGTAGGCCCTCAATTCACCTGTCTCGGCTCTACCTTCGCTGATGACCCCTGCCTGGACCCTGAGATCAACAGGCGAATCAGACAAGCATCGTCCACATTTGCTAGGCCCACAAAGGAAGTTTGGGAAAACAAAACAAAAAAAAATGGCTGCAAAACCAAAACTGAAGCAAAGGGTCGCAGCTCTTGAGCTGAAAATAATATAGGATAAAGAATATATATATATATATATATATAATAATATATATATATATAATATATATATAAATGTATTTGTGTGTGTGTGTGTGTGTGTTGTGTGTGTGTGTGTGTGTGTGTGTGTGTGTGTGTATGATTTGTTAATCAGTTCGTTATAGTTGCAGTCAGTTATTAAAAACTAAGATATGCCGCAAAATACGGTGAGCCGCATTGAATGCCA
>NW_021828300.1:0-8618 GCF_006345805.1 Octopus sinensis
ATAGACAGACAGACAGACAGATAGATAGAGAGAGAGAGAGAGAGAGAGAGAGAGTTGGAGGGATAGATAGATATATATATACGTCCATAGATAGATAGATAGATAGATAGAGAGAGAGAGAGAGAAAGAGAGAGAGATATTACTATAAACACACATACACACACACACGTACTATAATTTCCAACTTGGACTTCTTTCTTGTGGACACATATGATCGTAACCTTTTTATATCTACAAATGCATACATATACGAGTTGTGTGTGTATGTATGTATGTCTACATACATATATATATATATATATATGCATGTGTAAATAAGTACATATATGTATATAATATATATAATATATATATGTATATATATATGTGTGTGTCTGTATACACACACACATACACACACGTATTCCTACGTATGAAGTTAAGCTATTGATAGATATAATACTTATAGTCTATAAACATTGAAATATAAGAATACGTACGCCTTTTATGTTATTCATGGCTATATATATCCGCTCTCGGCACTGTCTAAATATATTCGTCTTTACTGGAATGTCTGTGTGTCACCGTATTTTTCTGGGCGGATTGCCGGAATCGTTCGGGTTTGGGAGAAAATAACAGTAATTTTTCCAGTTCTTACACGTTCTCAGTTCAAATTCCACCGGAGTTATCCTTGCCTATTATCAACCCCGGGTCGAATAAGGAAGCCCATATCAAGTTCTCAGTGGTTGTTATTAATTACATTCATTTAAAATTATAAACTGACGTTCTTACCAGTAATATTCGCTTCACTTGACTTTGTGGCAATCTGGATAAGCTGGGCTTTTCAGAAAAAATAACCGATCAACTGACTCGCAGATTACTATCACAATCTCTTAGTGGAACAGCAAGAATATGCAAGACTTTTCTCAGGATTAAGATATCATATTGTTATTGTTATCTACATTCCAATGATGGAACTATGTGTCTGTTAGAAATCAACTCCTTCCTTGCAGGAAGAATTTAAACAGAAGAGAGCATATGCGCATACATACATACATACATACATACATACATACATACATACATACATACATACATACATACATACATACATATACATACATACAGTCAGACATGTATGCATGTATACTTGCATATATATATATATATATATATATATATATACACATACATGCATACATACATACATATATTCATACGCACATACATACATATTTACTGCTTTTTACACAGAGCCTTAAGTGAAGTTTTTCAGTGAGACTATTTGTATAGACATTATGAATGTTATACACGTAGTTGTGTTAATATAATTGCAATTCAATTACCTATATACATGTAATTCTAGGTGTTAGGTTTTCACAGAATTCAACGAATGCCTTGTTTTTGCTGATTTCTTTAGGGAAACCAATATTTAGACTAAGTTCAAATATTCTGGGCGTGTTTTTGCTGAGGAGATAAAATTAGGTCGAAACGCCGGTGTCAGGCGATCGACCGACGACATTCTGAACATGTTGTGGGTTTTTAACGCACAAGGCCGTTACAACACCGTTTTATGTTAACATATACTTTACAAACGCTACCCCTTTGTACTTATACAAACACACACACGAACACATAAATATACACTTTCCACACATACACACACTTCTTTTCTTTCTTCACTTGTGAAATATTCTACTCCGAAATATTCGTCTCTCTGCTAACACAGCATACAGACACACCAACATACACCGATATAGATATACACTCAACACACTTACACACACACACACACACGTACACGCACACGTCTTCTGATCTGTCAGAATATTTACGCAAACAGCATATCACTTGGCATTAATGATTGATGGTGATTTTCTGCCGGGAGACTGCTAGGTTAGCTGTGGACAGAATATTGTATTACATGATACGAAGAGAGAATTAGAAGTGTTTGGCTTGTGTTATCTGGATGTGAATGGGGTGGAGACCAGGATGAAAGGCGAGCGCAGCTGTAGGGACGGTGGGGCCCGGCGATAGCCTGCTCAGGTGCGATACTATATTCATAAAACTGCATGGCCAGTTCTGTGGTTAAGAGGTTATATCCACATATGTAAACATATCGATATGTATTTGTGTATGTAAGACACACACACACAAACACACACACACACACACACAAACACACACACAGACACACACACGCACACACACATATGTATATATATGTTTGCAGGCATATATATATATACATATATATATATATATATATATATATTATATATATATATATATATATATATATATATTTCTTTATTCCAGAAAATATGGAAGAAATACGAATGTGTGGAATGGTTAATGATAGAATTGTAGTAATTCTCCATTTCTGAATTTCTTCGTTCATTTTTTTTTGTTTCATTTCGTTATATGGACACTTAGTGGAATGTAAGCATTGTGTGTTCGAGTATAAAGTGTTGTTCACAGAGCGCGACTAGTAACAAGAGACACATTTATATAGTGGGGTCATCAATAATCAAAATACTCGACCCACCAGGTCATTTGGTTTAAGAAGTGATGCTGGTAACACATGGAGGAGGCAAAAGCAAGTAGTCTAGGTGGGGGGGGGGGAGTCGGATATATGCCCTAGTGCACCAGACATGGCGTAGTGATGTTTGGAATTGGGAATGAAAGAAGCCCACCCATTACTTGCAGTGGTAGATCGAATTGTAATATTTCGTGGGGTAGAGGCGCTGAGCTGGCAGAATCGTCAGCAGGCCGCGTAAAATGCTTGGCGGAGTTTCGAGCGTCTTGGCATTCTGAGTTCAAGTTCCGCTGGGTTTAACTTTGCCTTTTATCCTCTCGAGTTCGATAAAATGAATACCAGTTGAGTACTGGGGTCGATGTAATAGACTTTTGCCCTCCCTCGAAATTACTGGACTTGTGGCAAAATTTGAAACCAATATTTAGCGGCGTAAAAGTAAAGATTTTAGAGGACGCCACTCCGAGTTGAAAACCTTGCTCCTCGGGCCAGTATAATTTTCGAATGGCAACCATTTGCTATGTCGAATGGGTTTTGGTATCGGAAAAATGTAAGGCTATATAGCTGCTATTTCTTGCAGGCTGAACTACTGTGGTACAGATACTGTGGTGTTTGAGGTAGTGGTAGTACGGGTCAATGGCCGCGCTGTAGTGGTGGTGTTGGTAGTGGTCGTTGTGGTGGTGGGATTTAAATGTAGTGGTGGTGATAATGTTGCTAAGTAGAGCATACTGTAATGAGAGTCCCGGTGGTATAGAGGCGGTGATGGCGTTGGCTGTTTAGTAGTGGTGGTGGTGATCGTGGTCGTGGTAGTAGTAGTTGTAGTTGTCGTAACGGTAGTGTTGTTTGCTATAGCGGTGATGTTGACGGGGTTGTTGTGAGCGGTGGGGTTCCTGCTAGTTTTGATAGCTTCGTTGGCCGGGGTCAGGATGTTAATCTTTTCTACACTAGGCACAAGAGGTGGGGGCAGTCGATTAGATCGACCCAGTACGCAACTGGTATTTAATTTATCGACCCCGAAAGAATGAAAGACAAAGTCGACCTCGGTGGAATTCGAAATCAGAACATAAAGACAGACGAAATACCGCTAAGCATTTCGCCCGGTTTGTTAACATTTCTTATTTCTTTATTCCCTACAAGGGGCTAAACGAAGAGGGGGAAAAAGAAGGACAGACAAAGGGATTAAGTCGATTAGATCGACCCCAGTGCGTAACTGGTACTTAATTTATCAACCCCGAAAGGATGAAAGGCAATGTCGACCCCGGTAGAATTTGAACCCAGAACGTAAAGACAGACGAAATACCAATTTCTTTACTACCTACAAGGGGCTAAACACAGAGGGGACAAACAAGGATAGACAAAGGGATTAAGCCAATTAGATCGACCCCAGTACGTAACTGGTACTTAATTTATCGACCCCGAAAGGATGAAAGGCAATGTCGACCTCAGCAGAATTTGAACTCAGAACGTAACCGCAGACGAAATACCGCTAAGCATTTTGCCAGGCGCGCTAACGATTCTGCCAGCTCTCGCTGCCTTCGTGGTCAGGATATTAAGAGTGACAAGGATGGTGTCGTGTGGTAATAGTATTGTCAGTGGTGGTGGTTGTGGTGCCAGTGACGCTGGTAGTGGTGATGTTTCTGATGACATTTATTGTAGCAGCAGCAGCAGTAGTGGTAGTTGGTAGTAGAATGTGTTCTGTGAGTGCTAATAGCTGATGGCCGATGGAGGTGGAGGGTGACGATTGCGGTGGTGGCGGTGATGAGGGATAGCCATGAATATAGCTTTCAAGATGATGTGAACGATAATGGTTGTGATGATGATGATGAGGAGGAGGAGTAATGTGTGGGAGAGGGGGTAGAGATGGCGGTGATGTTGGTGTTGGTGATAGCAATGAAGATGTTTTCAACATGATGTGAATGATAATATTGAAGATGATGATGATGATGATGATCATGTGAACGATAATGGCGATGATGATCATGATGAGGAAAAGGAAAAAGAGGAGGAGGATGGGGGCGCTGGTGGTGAGGTGGTGGTAGTGAAGATTATTTTCAGGATAATGTGAAGGATAATGGTGATGACGATGATGATAATGGTGATAATGGTGATGATGGGGGTGGGGTAGCGATGGCTGTTGTAGTGGTGATGCTGATGGTGGTGGTGGTGGTGGGGTGTTTGTAGGGCTGCGCTGAAATCGATACAAATCGATGGCAGCGCCATAAAGACAATCTATAAATGTCTTGGGAGATTACAAGACTGGGAAATCGTTAGATCCTTTGTTGCAATCACAGACAGAAGGAATGGTTTTAGGAATTTGAGGTAAGACAAGAGGATAATGACTAAAAGGCACCGATGGTGGCGGGGGATGGAGGGGGCGTAGAAGATGGCGGGGATGAAGGGATGGCGTAGGGAGTGGGGCGAGCGTGGGGGGAGGGGAAATGGAGGGCTTGGCGGCGTGCTCAAACATCGGGGCTCAGAAAAAGCGTGATGATAAATGTTGATGATGATGATGATGACAATGATGATGATGACGATGTTGATGATGATAATGGGATATGGGTGATGGTGGAAGAGATGACGATGAAGATAATTCTGAAAATGATGAGAGCCATGACGACGATGACGTGGCGAGGGTAGCGGTAGTGTTGGTTGGTGGTGGTCATGATAAAGACGATATCGTCTAGCGTAACGACGACCACGATGATGATGATGATGATGATGATGATGATGATGATGATGATGGCAATGATGTTGATGATGATGATGATGATGATGGCAATGATGTTGATGATGATGAGGAAGGTGGTGGTGGTGTTGATGATGATGGCGATGATGTTGATGATGATGATGATGATGATGATGATCATGATCATGATGATCATGGCAATGATGATGATGGCAATGATGTTGATGATGATGATGATGATGATGGCAATGATGTTGATGATGATGAGGACGGTGGTGGTGGTGTTGATGATGATGGTGATGATGTTGATGGATGATGATGATGATCATGATGATGATGATGATCATGATGATCATGGCAATGATGATGATGGCAATGATGTTGATGATGATGATGATGATCATGATCATGATGGCGATGATGTTGATGATGATGATGGTGATGATGGTTAAGATAAAGGTGATGACAGTAGCAATGAAAGTGATGATTGATGATTGATAGTAATGTTAATTATAATTATTATAAGAACAGCAATAACATCAACTTAATAATAATAATAATAATAATAATAATAATAAAAATAATAATAATAATAATGATGATGATGATGATGATGGTGATGCTGTTCTAATCATCATCATTATTATATGAATGATTTGTAACCATTACAACGATAACAACAACACGAATTATTGTTATTAGCAATGAAGAAGAGGAGACAGGAATTTGTAATGTTGTTGTCGTTGTTGTTTCTTGGTTCTTGTTGATGATGATGGTGATGGTGATGATGATGATGATGATGATGATGATGATGGTGGTGGTGGTGGTGGTGACGATGGCGGTGACGATGGAGGTGGTAATGATGAAGTTTATGTTGATGGTGATGATTATGATGATGATGGAGGTGGTGGTGGTGGTGATGGTCGTGAGGGTGATGATGATGATGATGATGATGTCGATGATGATGGTGATGATGATGATGGTGATGATGGTCATGATGATGATGAGCATGATGGTGATGAGGGTGATGATGATGATAGTGATGATGGTGATGATGGTGGTGATGGTGATGGCTGCAGCCGAATAGCATCTGTGTTGATATTGGTGGTGGGTGGAGTAGTTGCGGCAGAGGTAGTTGTCAGTTGTGGGTGACCACTGCCAGCACCACTGGTCTTTGCGATTATAAGTGTTGCGGCGATAGTAAACTCTTAGCGATGTCGGTGAAGATGGCGGCGACGATGACGGAGATTTTTTTTGTTTCTTGTGTTTGTGTTTGGTTTTTGGCTCTTATCTTTCAAATGTGCCTTTTGAATTGGTTAGAAACATTAAGACACACTTTTGTTTCTATGGCAACCAGTAATATAACCCCTCCGTCTCCAACATCCTTATCACCATGCCCACCCCCACCCCCAAAACATCGCCATTACATCGCGAATATTGCAGCAATCTTCATGGTCTAATTATATTTTCAGTAGTAAACCTGCGTGTATAATATGCTTGCGGATTTATATGTGTGTATATATGTGTGCGTGTGTTTGTGTGTGCAGGTGTGTATAGTTTTGAATGTGAACTATCCATGTTGATATGTTGTCATGTAGTTGCATTCATAATAGTGTTGCACACGTATACACACGTGTGTATAAATCTGTTCATATTTGTGTAGACAAACATAGGTTTGTATTGCCAAGTCTACCAACATCCTTTAAACGTTTTACGTAAAGTTTATACCACAGAGGTCACTCGTCCTTCAAGATCTCACTTGACCTTAGAAATTCAGCACAAAATGAAGGTCACACTCCAGTGACCATTCACCTCTCAGTCACTGCTCACAAAACTCCATGAATCGGTAAAATGTGTGTATTTTTCTTTTAAGAGGAGGAGGATGGGGGGACGTTGGTGGTGAGGTGGTGGTAGTGGTGGTAGTGATAGCAGTGAAGATTTTCAGGATGAAGGGAACGATAATGGCGATGATGATGATGATGATGATGATGATAATTGTGTAAAGATGCATCTTCCTATTTTAAGAAAATAAAAATTCCTCTATATGGCTGTTGTGAAGGCGGGGTGGCCCATTGGTTAGGGTGATGCAACTCGCGATTTCTATATACTAAAGCTCGGTTTCGAATCCCGAACCAGGCGGTGCGTTGTGTTCTTGGGCGAACACTTCATTTCCCGTTGCTCTAATCCACTCAGCTGTAGATAAGTCACCCAATCCTGCGACAGAATACTCTTCCGATCGGGGCGCGGGGATGTTGCGAGGTGCACTGTGGCCAGCGGCGTGCAAGAACATCCTATAATCGGGAGAGTACCATAATGTAGCTGTTAGTGAATATATATATATGTATATATATGTATTATATGTATATATATAATATATATATATATATTATATATATATATATATATATATATATATATATATTATATATATATATTATATAGTATAAAAGCAATTAAGATCCAAATGAGTTCTTTTGAATTCGCTTGAATGCGGTACTTAACTTAGATGCACCATCCAATAATGTGGGGTGATTATAAACAAGAAAAAAGCAACAAGAAGGGATTAGTTTTTCAGTACAATTGTTTCATACGAAGACCAGCTTTATTAAAAGCTGCAAATATTGCAGCAAATGCAAGTGTCCCGTACTCATCAGCCAAAACACATATGAGTTCTCCAAGCATCCTAGTGGGTGAGGCTACACTCATGAAGTATCGAAGATAGTTCTATAAAAAGCAAATTTAGGTTGTAAGCAGACTTCAAAGTTCTCTAATGATATATATATATATATAATTATATATATATATATTATCTATATATGTATATATATGTATGTATGTAGTATGTATGTATGTATGCGTTTATATGATTGGCGTCCGTAGTATGTGTACAGATGCATCTTACTATTTTGTATAAGATGTTGCTGTTCTTTAATCCTAAATTGGTCCCTATTATAATTAACCTAAGATACAGAAAACTCCCTTAAAGGCACTCCACTGTTGTGGCTTTCATCCACACTACACCTGCCCTGGAGCGCAATATAGAATGTGATTATTCGAAACGAGATCTTACGGGGTTAATTGAAGTAGCTGTGGTAGTAGTAGTAGTAGTAGTAGTAGTAGTAGTAGTAGTAGTAGAGTAGCAGCAGCAGCAGCAGCAGCAGCCAAAGCAGCCATAGCAGTTGTAGTAGTGGCAATAGTAATAGTAGTAGCTGTAGCTATTGTTGTTGTTAGTGAACGTGACGATAATGATGATGATGGTGATGATGATGATGATGATGATGATGATGGTGATGACGTTTATCACCAGATGACCGTTGACTCAAGAGACCTGTGGCCAATGAAGTTCCAACTGAAAATATCGTTTTTGTTCTTTGAAACCCTGTTTGCAGCAGGGGAATATCTATATCGATATATAAT
>NW_021828301.1:0-8880 GCF_006345805.1 Octopus sinensis
GTTGACTCACGGCCACTAAAACCTTAGATTGACTAATGTACTCATGGTATTTCGTATGAAAATAATTCACTGGTCAGACAAATTAACATAATGCTACTAGTGTTCATGACTTCTGAGTGACGATGTGAAAAGTCAATCCCAGTTTCATTTCAACTCAGTAAAATTCCTAACTAGTCACACAGAGTGTTGAAGTCAAATTTGTTTTCACTATCCGCACTGTGATATAACGTTAACATAGCAAATACATATAGGCGCGGGAGTGGCTGTGTGGTAAGTAGTTTGCTAACCAACCACATGGTTCCGGGTTCAGTCCCACTGCGTGGCATCTTGGGCAAGTATCTTCTGCTATAGCCCCGGGCCGACCAATGCCTTGTGAGTGGATTTGGTAGACGGAAACTGAAAGAAGCCTGTCGTATATATGTATATATATATGTATGTGTGTGTTTGTGTGTCTGTGTTTGTCCCCCTAGCATTGCTTGACAACCGATGCTGGTGTGTTTACGTCCCCGTTACTTAGCGGTTCGGCAAAAGAGACCGATAGAATAAGTACTGGGCTTACAAAGAATAAGTCCCGGGGTAGATTTGCTCGACTAAAGGCGGTGCTCCAGCATGGCCGCAGTCAAATGACTGAAACAAGTAAAAGAGTAAAAGAGTAAGAGTATGTGTGTATGTGTGTTTGCTTATGTATGTCTATGTATCTATATGTATGTATGTATGTATGTATGTATGTATGTATGTATGTATGTATGGATGGATGTTTGTGCTGTGTGTGTATGTCTGTATGTGTGTGCGTATGTACGTGCCTGTGTAAGTTAAGGCTTTTACGTTGTTGCTTAACCCATTAATCATCCCTGATCGAGAATTATCTATTTTAGTCATGATCTCGTCTATCTTTCTACGCAGATACATTCTCTCTAATATTACATACACTATCCAATGTATTGGGCTGTGATTTTGACCTGCTATTTCCTGTATCTTGAGTCACCACGAAAAGCTTCCATTATTGACTAGTTTTTGCATTCTCTCGTGGTGGTCGTGTCTTCTGTGATAATGTTACTGACGTCTTCTACACATCTCATCTCACTCTCGTCTACGTTTTACTCTCTCATTAACCTTACTATATTTCATTAATTTCGCTGCTTCCATTTTCCTGCAGTGATTATCTCTTGTTGCAACTGCACAACGTTGAATTGCGCAAAGCTGGAATACTGAATAACTTAGGCGCAGGAGTGGCTGTGTGGTAAGTAGCTTGCTAACCAATCACATGGTTCCGGGTTCAGTCTCACTGCGTGGAATCTTGGGCAGGTGTGTCTTCTACTATAGCCTCGGGCTGACCAATGCCTTGTGAGTGGATTTGGTAGACGGAAACTGAAAGAAGCCTGTCGTATATATGTATGTATATATATGTATGTGTGTGTGTTTGTGTGTCTGTGTTTGTCCCCCTAGCATTGCTTGACAACCGATGCTGGTGTATTTACGTCCACGTCACTTAGCGGTTCGGCAAAAGAGACCGATAGAATAAGTACTGGGCTTACAAAAGTATAAGTCCGGGGTCGAGTTGTTCGACTAAAGGCGGTGCCCCAGCATGGCCGCAGTCAAATGACTGAAACAAGTAAAAGAGTAAAAGAGTAACTGACTCCTTCGGCCTTACTAGCATAAATATTCTAGATCCTACCGAAACATACTTCTGTTTTCATTTCTATTGTGAATAAGATATACCAACTGAACTTGCTTTATAGTAGGGAATATAAGTTTGAAAATTGTTATAGTTTTGTTTTTTGTTTTGTTTTGTTTTGTTTTGTTTCATTTTTGCTATACATTTTGTCTCCTACAGTTACACTCAGACACAATCATTGTATATTGTCTGCCTAGCTCTCAAGTATAGGGTGAACGCAATTAAAAGCCTTAAGTAGCTACAGATACTAGGTTTCACAATTCCTGATCATCTCCTCTTGCAATTTCCTTTTCATAACTGCAAGACCTGCATCGTCAAATCTTCGTCCACACGACTAGAAAATACTTCAGCTTCCAACACTTTGAATTGTGGTCGATAATAATAAACTTTTGATACATTTCATAAAGGCTTACCATAACACTGAGTCTTAATTGTTTATGTATTAAGTCTACTGCAGGCCAATTAATCATATTGACATAGACCAATCATTGATCGAAATAAAGCAATCCAATAAGTGTTTTTCTATAAAATTCGATCAACTGTAGTTAAGATCTTTTAGTTACTCCTATCGTATGATGTGATAGCTAATGTATTTCTGGAAATAGACTGTTAATGTATTATCAAAGTAAAAACAAGTTCATTTTCTGGAAGCATATTTGGAGTGACAAAAATTATTTTCCCCACAAGACCTATCTGTTTATTGATATATGTTGGAAGGTTTTGAAATAAATTTTTGCACTATTTTTTAAAATAATATTTGTTTTCACATTTGATTCCTGTAGTTGTTTTTCATATAGGGGTTTCCACATAGATTTTCAAAAATTTTCGTTACAGTATAAAGCGTTTGGAATCGTGTGAATCCATATTAATATCAGAAGTTGTTAAAGTTTCCCTCGTCAGAAATAATTCAGTCATATGTTTCTTATTTCTGTTTAATTTCTAAGGGCAACAGAGCTTGTTGATATCTCTAGGCTACAATATCTATAGAGCAGCTTGCATTCTTAACTTTTTCAGAAATAAGTCTATGTATTCATGCATATCGTCTTCCTTATTAAATTCAGAAAGAAAAAAGAAATAGAAAAGAAAGAATAGGCTCCTATGTAAATAGGAAGCTTACTTTGTTAAAATCCAAACAGAAATAGTTTGAAAAACAAGTCGCTGGACGAACTCTAAATCAAAAAGGATCTCGAAAATTTTTATTCATCAACTCATGGCTTGAATTTTCAAAAGTAGAGATGATTCTCCGTTGATTATTTTCCGTCCCCGAGTGTCCTATGTCCTTCCTTAGAGTTATTTCTTTCGGCATGAAGCAACACCGAATATTATTATTACCGCTAAAAATATGAATGTATCGGTCAGGGATAAGAAGCCACATCTGGCTAGGCTCTCTCGTTTTTGTCACCGCTGCAGTATTGGTCATTTGTAACAACCTTTGTAAACAAAGAAACATGAAAGGTTAGCCAGGAAACAACGAGATTTCACTGTTTCGAGCTGTTCTGTCCCTTTGTTTTCAGTTTCCTTCACTCTTTGAGCAGAACTTCTGTCTTACTTCTTGACTCATATGAAGCCTGGTACCAGGACAATATTTACCGGTGATATTTGATGCAGTATGGAAAATATGTTCATAGTGCATCAAGTATCACATTGTAATACAAATCTTTATATATAAAAGTCAAGTTGTGTGTCTGTCTCCTACGATTTAGATTCCTAACTACTCCCACATTTGCCGTGCAGTTTAAACAAAACCGGTATCTTATAGTCGTGATTCATATCGATCCCTTAGGGTATTAGCGCGCGTCAACGATGAGTCTACGATTTTAAAAATAATTTACCATAATTTTTTCCATTTTTAATGCATTTTTTCGCTATTATATAAGGGAAGTAACTCTCTAAAAATGTCTACGATCAGTCAACGATTTAAAAAAAAATTACCATCATTTTTTTTCCATTTTTAATGCATTTTTTGCTATTTTTTGGCTATAACTCTCTAAAAATGCTTATATAGTTATTTCCCTTACAAATCCGAGCAACGCCGGGCGATACTGCTAGTCTTCTATATATTTCATGCTGTGCTCCACTCACAAAATACGCTGCGTATAAATAAGCCTGGTGCTTGCAAATGCGGTGTGAATGACCTTCTATGTATGTTGGATAATCTAATCCAAAAGGGTGCCCATAGTATCCTTCTTTTCACAAAAATTGAAAGAGTTTCCCCTTGAGAGTTGGTATCGTAATGTGTAGCTTGAGTAAGTTACAAAAGAAATTGGATCGTGGTTTATTCATCGTTATGCAAACAACATTCGGTATTTGCGTTTAAGTGTTCGTGTGTGAGTGTGTGATTGTGCGCGTATGTGTATGTGTGAGAGAGAGAAAAAGAAAGAGACGTACTGACAGAGAGAGAGAGAAACATTAAAAATAAAGAGTTGAAAGACTCTTGTAAATATATTTAAGTACGCATGTACATATGAATCTATGAGTCAATCTATCTATCTGTCTGTCTATCTGTCTATCTATCTATCTATCTATCTATCTATCTATCTATCATCTATCTATCTATCTATCTATCTATCTATCTATCTATCTTTCTATCTATCTATCTATCTATCTATCTATCTATCTATCTATCTATCAGTCTGTCTGTCTGTCTGTCTGTCTGTCTGTCTGTCTGTCTATCTATCTATCTATCTATCTATCTATCTATCTATCTATCTATCTATCTATCTATCCTTCTATCTATTTGTTTATTTCTCTATATATCTATCTATTTATCTATCCATCTAACATGTTTGTTTGTGTACTAAGTTTACTACAGACCAATTAAGCACACTGACGCAGACCAATCATTGATCAAAATAAACAATATCAAGTTAGTATCTTTCTATAAAATGCGAACAACTGTATTCAAGATCTTTTTTGTTCCTTCTGTAGTATAAATGTAAAAGCTCTCTGGGAAGCGAATTTTGATATACTCTTTTACTCTTTTACTTGTTTCAGTCATTTGACTGCCGCCATGCTGGAGCACCGCCTTTAATCGAGCAAACTCGACCCCGGGACTTATTCTTTTGTAAGCCCAGTACTTATTCTATCGGTCTCTTTTGCCGAACCGCTAAGTAACGGGGACATAAACACACCAGCATCGGTTGTCAAGCAATGCTAGGGGGACAAACACAGACACACAAACACACACACTTATATATATATATATACATATATACGACGGGCTTCTTTCAGTTTCCGTCTACCAAATCCACTCACAAGGCATTGGTCGGCCCGAGGCTATAGTAGAAGACACTTGCCCAAGATGCCACGCAGTGGGACTGAACCCGGAACCATGTGGTTGGTAAGCAAGCTACTTACCACACAGCCACTCATGCGCCTATGTCATCAAAGTAATAACAAATTCCCATCTTGAAATATATTTGGAGGGACAACAATGACTTTCACACAATGCCTCTATACTTACTAATATAGGTTGGAAGGTTTTGAAATAAATCCTTGTACATTGATTTTTAACTTTTGTTTTCACATTTGGTTCCTGTTGTCGTCATTCACACCATAGTTTTCACATAGGAATTCAAAAACTTACTTTACAGTATAGTGTTTGGAATCGGGTGTATCTATTCCTGTAACAGAGATTGTTGAAGTTTTCCTCTGCAGAAATAATCCAGTCATATGTTCCTTATTTACAACCATTTATAGTGTTCCTACACACATACATTCCTCCCTCCCTCCTTTCTCTCTCTCTCTCTCTCTCTCTCTCTTCTTTCTCTCTTAGTATCTCTCTCCTCTTTTTCTCCCTATATATATATATATATATATACATACATATGTGTGTGTATATATATATATATGTATATATATAATACATAAATATGTGTGTGTGCATATTATATATATTATATATATATATATATATATATATATATATAACATTATTGGTGTTGAAGAAATGGAGCTGACGCAGATTGAACAGAAATCGTATTTATTTCACACATAATATATATATATATATATATATATATATATATATATATATTATATATATATTATATATATATACATACATACAAACATACATACATCATGCATACATACATACAAAGATACATACATGCATACATGCATTCATACATGCATAATACATACATACATACATACATACATACATACATACATACATACATACATACATACATACATACATACATGTGTATATGTTTGTGTGATATTTCCTCTTCAAAGACAAAATATCTTGTGATGTTTTGTAACTTTAATGCATTAAAAGACGTTAACCAATGTGCTAAGAATGAGATAAGAATACAAGCTTACCAACTCATTATTTTTATTGTATTATTTACCTTAGAACCCATTAGGAGATGCATTTCCGTCTTTATTTAACGCAATTCATAGTTAAATATTCATTTCAAAATAAGAGATGCTTGATTCTCTTGTAAATCTCTAATTTTTTCTTTTCAATCTGTAATTGTCATCTGCAAGAATTCACACTATATTACGGAAAAGTTACTAGAAAGCATTGCAGGGCAATTGCCCGAAGCGTCAAACCTCTTCGCTTCTTCACAACAAACTGATTCCAAAGGCGAATTCATGGAATGTACCTACATTCAACTACCGTGAGGAGTGGAAAGTCTAAAGTTATGGGTCCTTACTTTTCTACAGAAAGTAGAGTATGATGAAGGTGCTGTGATACCGTGAAGCTTCTTTTTAATTAATTGTAAATTTAATTGTAAATTTAATTAATTGTAAATTTGAATTTATCATTCTCCAATACAGCGAGTTTAGAAAATCGTTGATGCGTCGGACAAAATGCTTGATGGTATTTCTTCCAGTTCTTTACCTTCTGGGCTCAAACTCCGCTAAAGGTCAGTTTTACCTTTCATTCTCTCAGAACCAATAGAATGCTATTTTCTCAGACATTGTATATCTTGGATAGAAGTCCTTACCTTAAGGACCTCTATCCAAGATATACAATGTCTGAGAAAAAGATTAACAAAAAAATTTGGCAGTAGGAACGGCTGTGTGATAAGTAGCTTCCTTACGAACCACATGGTTTCGGGTTCAGTCCCACTGCGTGACACCTTGGGCAAGTGTCTTCTACTATAGCCTCGGGCCGACCAAAGCCTTGTGAGTGGATTTGGTAGACGGAAACTGAAAGAGGTCCGTCGTATATATATGTGTGTGTGTGTGTGTGTGTGTGTGTGTTGTGTGTGTGTGTGTGCGTGTGTGTGTGCGTGTGCGTGTGCGTGTGTGTGTGTGTGTGTGTGCGTGTGTGTGTTTGTTTGTTTGTGTGTCTGTGTTCATTCTCCCAACATCGCTTGACAACCGATGCTGGTGTGTTTACATCCCCGTAACTCAAATATTGAACTCAGTTCATGGATCTTCCGTACCTTTGCAGACCCCAAGAGTTAGATGACCATTGTTTGAGAACTACTGATCTGGAACTACGTTTTCCAATGTATCCTTCTTTTTCAAGACAGTAAGTTGTAATTTGTTATCGATTTGGGATACTATTGCAATCAGGTCGAATGGTCACGTAGAGATTCATTACTGGCTTGTTTCAATCGTATTTTAATACAGAACAATTATTTTAAATGTTGCTCTTTATCCACAATTCTATGATCAAAGACGTCACAACTGTAACCATCCTTTTTTTTTTTTTTTTTTTCAAACATATTTTATTCAGAAACACAATATCAAACCTCTATTTTTCCTTTATCAAAATCGTGTGATATGAAGGATACTTGGTTGCTATCTCTAGCAGGTCAGATGACTGTATACAAGCTGCCTCATAGATTAATACCGTTTCAAAGTATCAAGCTACAACATGATCTCCGGCTGTGATTGAGGAAAGGTTCTGAGCAATGTTGAGAATTCAACTACCCAAAAATAAATATCAGTTTCACATTCATTTACCAATATTATAAAATTTTTAGTTGCAGTCTTGTTGCATAGGCACAGGAGTGGCTGTGTAGCAAGTAACTTGCTTCCCAACCACATGGTTCTGGGTTCATTCCCACTTCGGAAAGTGTCTTCTACTATAGCCTCGGGCCGTCCAAAGCCTTGTGAATGGATTTGGTAGACGGAAACTGAAAGAATCCCGTCGTATATATATGTATGTATGTATGTATGTATGTATGTATGTATGTATGTATGTATGTAGTTGTATAGTATATATATATATATATATATATATATATATAATATATATATATATGTATATATTATGTATGTATGTATGTATGTATGTATGTATGTATGTATGTATGTGTGTGTGTGTGTATATGTTTGTGTGTATGTGTTTGTCCCCGATGGTGGTGTGATTACGTCCCAGTAACTTAGCGGCTCAGCAAAAGAGACCGATAGAATAAGTACTAGGCTTCCAAAGAATAAGTCCTGGGGTCGATTTGCTCGACTAAAGGCGGTGCTCCAGCATGGCCGCAGTCAAATGACTGAAACAAGTAAAAGAGTCTAGACTCATTGGACCCAATTACCGACATGCATGTATGTATGTATGTATGTATGTATGTATGTATGTATGTATGTATGTATGTATGTATGTATGTATGTAGTGCTAGAAACTACACCTTCAATCGCACCTTGAGCTAATAATCAAGATTCTTATCGAATCCTGACAGGAAGAGGCTTGGCAAAACTTTATCGGTCATACAATAAATATGGATTTAGGTGGGAACCCTGACAGGCGATTGGTTTATTTTCTTCTTGACGATTCATTTAAAAATACCCGTTTAGTAAAAGACAAATTGTGTTTTATGTTCAGCTAACTGAATGTTATATTTTGTATTACACTAAAATGTGTTACATGTTGCGTGAAAATCTCTTGATGTTTCCTTTTATTCTTTTTATGGTGTTTTAAGGGTTTTGGCAAAAGGAAATGCGTTGTGGCCATGACCTTTTCAAATACTTTGAGAAATAAGATAGTGATGCTGTTGATGGATGATTTTAACTTCTGTGAGGTGAAGGCTGAATGAGGGTAGGGATTTCCAGGGAGATGGTACTGGAGAAGAAAGATTGGGTACGGTCCTTATAAAGGAGAACATCACATTGCTTATCTAGGGATTTCGTTGTCAAAGTTCAAATCAAGATTCCAGTTCTTTTTGAAATTTGGCAACGAAGGATCGGGCGACTTTCAGGAAGCGAACTATCTCTGTGTCACTATGCTGCATTTA
>NW_021828302.1:7500-9191 GCF_006345805.1 Octopus sinensis
TTAGCTATTCAAAAATACACAAAGACTGTTAACTGAAGTGATGTTTAACCCTTCGTTACTGTAATTATTTCGAGATGCTTTGTGTTTCTTTTAATTAATTTTAAATATAACAAAGAATTTAGTAAAATAATTTGGTTACCATTCAGTTAGTGTTAGGAACATAAATTGTGTCTAAGGTTTGGTGGAAGATTTTAATTCCAAACTTTTGAAAACAAGACATTTGTACTACAGAGCCAGAGCCGGTTTTGGCCGGGTTGGTAACAAAAGGGTTAACAGATTTTTTGGGGGTCTTTATTTGTTTGTATTTTTGAAGGCTGATATGTGTCTTCCATTCTGTGATTGTTTCATCAAAGTCTTCGTTATGTTCGAAAATTAACTGAAACAAAGGCAGCGTATTTCAAGAGGAATATGGTAACAAAAAAGTTAATAGTGACAAAGTATTTTTACTAAATTCTTCATTATTTTTCCAAATTAACTGAAACAAAACCACTGTCTTTCAACAGAAATATGGTAAACAAAAGGGTTAATAATAACGGTTATTTTACTAAATTCTTTGCTCATTTCAAAATTTATTGAAACAAAAGCGGCGTATTTTGACTGAAATATAGTTACAAAAGGATGAAATAAACATCACCCTGCACCCAGAAGCACAACTTAATGCATACAGTGGATTTGAACTTGGAATGCAGAGGAATGAGACGAAACAGTGTTGGGGGATACTTCATCTAGCTGTCTACCATTTCTAAGGCATCACTGTCCTTAACATCATTATCATCATCATCATCATCATCATCATCGTCTAACATCTGCTTTCCATGCTGGCATGGGTTGGACGGTTTGACTGAGGACTGGCGAGCCAGATGGCTGCACCAGGCTCCAATCTTGATCTGGCAGAGTCTCTACAGCTTGATGCCCTTCCTAATGCCAACCACTCCGAGAGTGTACTGGGTGCTTTTCATGTGCCACCAGCATGAAAGCCAGTCAGGCGGTACTGGCAACGGATACGCTCAAATGGTGTTTTCTATGTGCCACCTGCACAGGAGCCAGTCCAGCGGCACTGGCAACAACCTCGCTCGAATGTTTTTTCACATGCCACCAGCACAAGTGCCAGTAAGGCGATGCAGGTAACGATCATGCTTGAATGGTGTTTTTTTACATGCCACCGGCACGGAGGCTAGCTTGCTCTGGCAACGATCATGCTCGTATGGTACTCTTAGCGCTTCACTAGCACAGATGCCAGTCATCAAATTTGATTTTGATTTTGATTTTGACGATTTCAAACAACAAACAGCCAAAGATGGCTCTTCTGTTTGAAACCCAATACATGCAATACTGTGTTAAGGCATTGGCATACCGAACAGCTGACCAGGGGTCACAAGAGCCCAGGAGATGCAATTCTGCTCTATGAATGTTGTGGCTTGCTAAATACATACTATTAAGGCCCAGTGTTTTGATCTTTCTAGGGACCTATAGGAATGATGTTAGGATAGCCCTGAATACATGAATATATATAATCATCGTCATTATCCTCCTCCTCATCATCATCATCATCTTCAACATTGTATATCAGTGCTTTTCAAAGAAACATTCCACTGGCTCGAGGAACCCCTGTGCAATAATTTAATAGTCTTATGCACACATATCTGCAAGGAGAATTAAAAATTACCGCCGATTTTAGCAGTTTTGTAACT
>NW_021828303.1:7500-8892 GCF_006345805.1 Octopus sinensis
ATAAACAAATGATGATGATGATGATGACGATGATGATGATAATGATGATGATGTACATCTTAATATGCATATACATACATACAAGAATATATATATATATATTACATACAAGTATATCATATATCTATACATACAAGTATATATATATATATTGATATATACATTTATATATATATACAGACATATATACATACATATATATCATCATCATCATTATCAACATCATCATCATCTTCATCATCATCATCTTCGTCATCATCATCATCATCATCATCATCATCATCATCATCATCATCACCATCACCGTGATCATTAACATCATCATCATCATCATCATAATCATCATCATCGTCATCATTATCATCATTATCATAAATTTCATCATCAGCATCATCAGCATCATCTTATCATTATCGTACATACATACATACATGCATATATATATATAGATATTATATATATATATATATATATTATATATATATATATAATATATAAAACGTATGTGGAAAATCTGTGTGTGCTTGTTTGTGGCGTTTATCTAAATCCTCCCACATCGGTTTATTGATTTGATGAAACTGACACGTGAGTAGATATCTTGTTTGGAAACCTCGTGACATACTTAGATTGTTGTAATAAATCGATACAATTGCCCCTGGAAGAGACCTTTATATCTACCTCATATAACCAATTTTCTTTAAACGCCTAAGGGAAATAATCCAAACCACCTGCAGTTTTCAGCGGAGCGATCAATATTTGATTCTTACGATCAGCCGATCTAACTCTGCATTTCACTACTCACAGTTTGGAACTGCTATACACTATTATTGCTTCGTTCATACATTTCTATACATACATCCTTTTTTGAATGCCCATTACTCTGATAATTCTGCATTTTTGAAGTTACACTTTCTCCATGACAGTAGATAATTTTTTCCTCAACATATTTGCACTGGCTTCATGCAGGCATAGCGTGGATTCGATCCTCGATTGCCAACTTTCACATAACACTTCAACAGCACGGTAAAACAATAGTTTTTTTCTGAGAAGGACAACGCCTCTCGCTAACCTCCGAAAACCTCTCTCGACAACCTCCGACAACCTGTCTAGACAACCTCTGACGACCTCTCTTGCCAACCTTGGACAACCTCTCTCGCCAACCTCCAGCAATCTATCGCTCCTCTAGCTGACAGTTTTTGTACTTTTTCGTGAAGGAAAATACACCTTTTGTGGAAGTTATAACGAAATTGCTTTCTTATATCAGAGTAATAAGGCGTTTCAATAGAACATCTTTACACCCATGAATTACCGGGTACACCTGCTAGTATATCTATCTATCTATCTATCTATCTATCTATCTATCTATCTATCTATCTATCTATCTATCTATCT
>NW_021828304.1:0-2500 GCF_006345805.1 Octopus sinensis
CACTGGTTACGGTCAAGCAACTGACAAGCTTTATTATTATTAGTGAGTGAGAGAGCAGTGCATGCCATCAAAGTGACAATGGGGTAAAATATACGAAGCCCAATATACCCATCATGACTACCCGTCTGATAAAGGTACACCAGGCACATGCATCACAACCAAGTGTGCGCAACATGGTGATCTTATATCAAGATAAACAGCACATGACCTTGCAAGTGGGGCCCAGTTAGAATTTTCTTCTGGTCGAGTAGCCCGTCCCGCTCAAAAGGTCCCTAAATAAGGGTTGTTTAAGGATGTTGAACGAAACGCCCATATTTCCAGAGGTGAATTATTCATCCCCCCCCCAATCCCTCTCAACACATGGCTATGTTGCTCCCCCACTACTTCTGCTCGTGATCAGAAATGCACATATCGTCAGCCACTAAGGGACATGCTCAACTGGTTAAGGTCAAACAACTGACAAGCAAATCTGTGGTATTGAGCAGAATATTTGCTGTAGCCCATCTTTTATACCAAGACAAAACAATGTACATGATAACACTTCCAAGCAGTTAAGATCAGAAGTCACGGGAGTCACTACCTGGTACTGCATCAGAGTATTCTTCTTCTTCCTCCTCTTCTTCTTCTTCTTATTATTATTATTATTATTAATTGTTCCCACTATGCTGTGGCATATATATATATATATATATATATATATATATATATATATATATATATATATATATACTGCTCGTATCTGTAGGCGTGTATAAACAGTAAAGCTTGTCACTTCTAATCGTGTGTTCTTCAAATTTTTAAATTAATATTTACTCTTTGTCGACATTTTACAAATATAATGTTCTGAAGTTAGGTTCCATGTTCTAAAATCTCGTTTTACATCTTAAAATCTCGCAAAAGTTCTGAAATCTCATTTCATGTAAGAAAACTCATTTAACGTTCCGAAATCTCGTCTCAGGTTCTCAAATCGCGTCTCACATTCTTAAATCTTGATTTACTTTTGAAATCTCGTGTTACAACCTCATTTCTCGTCAAACATTAGCAAATCACTTCTCTGGTTCTAAAATTTGTTCTCAAATCTTGAATCACGTTTAGAAATATCGTCTAATGCTCTTAAATCTCTTCTCGCGTTCAGAAATATCGTTCAGATTTCACAAACCTTGTCTCTCATTTTGAAAGCTCGTCCCGCGTTGTGAAACCACTTCTCGTAATGTGAAATCAATTCTCATCTACTGAATTATCGTCTAAGTTTCACAAATCTAGTCTCAGCTTCTGAAATCACGTGTCAAGCAAAAAGTGAAATTCGACAGATGATACCACGTTAATTACTAGTATCAGTTAAAAATCACAACTTTCCCGCCCCTTCCTCTGCCGTTCTACGGAGTCTTCTAACTTTTCCTCTTCAGACATATTTCTACACCGACATAGCCTAGCAATTATTCTCTCAAACAAACCGCCATTGATAGACTCATTACGTTTATAGTCACGCTCGTCTTTTACAGTCACGTATTTTCCATGTCTTTCAATCGTTGCCTTATAACTTAATCCGTTTACGACAATAATCCTTTTTATCAAGTTTATAATCAAATCCCGTTTATAGTCACAAGAAAAAAAGTAAATAAAAATAATTAAAGCAAGAAGGAAAGAAAGAAGGGCAAAAGAAAATGTACAACTGATGATGTGACTATATCCGAAGCCCCTTCTTTTTCTTCTTATTAGTTATTAATACTACTACTACTACTACTACTACTGCTGCTGCTACTACTACTGCCACTACTACTACTACTGCCACTACTACTACTACTACTACTACTACTACTACTTCTGCTGCCACTACTACTATTATTGCCACTACTACTACTGCTACTACTGCCACTACTACTACTGCCACCACTACTACTACTACCATTACTACTACTGCTACCATTACTACTGCTACTACTACTGCTACTGTTGTGGATGTCGCATTGATGTTGCTTTATTATTGTTTTTTAATAAAAGAAACCATCACCAAACAATAATAATAACAATTATTATTATTGTTATTATTATTATCTGTATTAGGTTGCTGCCATATTGTTTTCTTTTTGGTTATCTTTTGATTTGCATCGGTTTCTGTCTCTTTAGTCTGGACACAATGATCGAAGATGAAGAAAACCAGACAACAACAACAGCAACAACAACAACGCTAAACATGTCACGCTTTGTCGTAGAATCTTCAGGAATGACCCGAAGATTATAGAGAATGGTTACAGCTAAGACAAAGACTTTGTCTTGGCGTAGGCGATAGTGGTGGGGGGTAATCGGTTTGGTAGTGGTGACGGTGGTGGTGGAATTGCGGTGGGGGTGGTGGAATTGGGGTGGTTGTGGGGGTAGTCGATTTGGTGGTGGTGGTGGGGTATCGATTTATGGTGGTGGTGGAATCGGGGTGGTGGTGGGGGTAGTCGATTTGGTGGTGGTGGTGGAATTAGGGTGGTGGTGGGGGTAGTCGATTTGGTGG
>NW_021828304.1:5000-9320 GCF_006345805.1 Octopus sinensis
TATATACCACACACACATATATACACACACACACACACACACATATATATATATATATAAGTATGTGTGTGACAGGTATCTTCAGCTGCAGGCCTTGCTGCTCCAGACTGATGACGAGAAAGGACTCAGAAACTAGTCTCTGGCTGCAGGCCTAGCTGTTGGGGGTGCTTGTCTCCCCCTTGTAAACATAAGGACACAGGGAATGTGTCAAGGCCGACAGGAAGCGTTGATGCTTCCTAGGGCTAAATAGCGGTGGTGTGATTCCCTTTATGGGACTGTCACGTTAAGTTGACAGTATACAACTACTCTATCGTTCCACCACTGCTTATATCTCTCTGAGATATTTAGAAATTTTAAATTTCTAATATATATATACATATTCACATGTATACGCATATGTATGCGTCTGGTGTGTGAGTGTGTGTGTGTGTGTGTGTAAGTGTGTTTGTGTGTGTGTGTGTGTGTGTGTGTGAGTGTGTTTGTGCGTTTGTGTGTGAGTGAGTGAGAGAGAGTTTATTCAGATGATATCACTTACAATACTAGGTCTGTTTCTTTCATATTTCAAAATCATCAGAGCGGTATCATCTGATTAAGCAAGTATCTCCACTCTGCTGTGTGTATTTTTGAGTACTATACATTACATTCTTTGTCTCCTGGATTTTAAAATGAGTATCTGCAGAAACACGTTCACATGCACACACATATGGACAACACACACACATCCATCTATGTATGTACTATTATACACACACACACTTTTGTATGAATATATACAGTACCGCGCAAAAGTCTTCGGCCACTTTAAACTATTCTAAATTTCTGCTAATTACCAACTTATAAGAGAATGTTTCGCATTGCGTTTTTTACAGATGAGACATTGGCTCTCTTAGAGTCAATTCCATACCTAATCATTATATTTTGTAGCAGGGGTTTTGAATGCAAGGGAAGCATGTGAGACGACCCCCACTCCAAATAGCCGTGTAAAAGTTTTCAACCACCTCACATAAACCAATCGAGATACAGTGTTTTAAAACAGAAAAAAATGTCTATAATGAAAATTTATTACATAATGTTCATTTCAAGAAGTGACTGTACATTGTTAATATTTTGTGTAACTTCTCTTAGCTTCAATAATTGCTTCAATGCGCCTGGGAAGAGATGCGTATAAATCTTCACAGGTATGAGATGTCATTCTCTGTGGCTGAACTCCCACAACCCTTCAAGATTGCGTGGATTCTTCTGACGAACTTCTCTCTTTAGTTCTGTCCATATTTGCTCGGTGACATATAAGTCAGGGGCTCTGATCCGGCCAATCTTTCAATACGGTGACACCTTCATCAGCCAAAATCTATGACACGGAGCTCCATCATGCTGAAACATCTCACCTTCATCCAAGTCTGCTATCAAATTGTCCTTCAGCAACTGGATGTGTTTGGCACTGTTCAAGTTACCGTCAATTTTAACCAACTTTCTTGAACCATCACTTTTCATGTATCCCCAGAGCATCAGACTCTTACCCAAAAACTTTACTGTTTTCGTCGTGCAACGTGGGTCGTTTCGTTTTCTAATAAGCAAGAATTTGTCAGAAGGCCTTAAGGCGTGCGTGCATGCGCGCGCTTCGTGTGACAAGTCAGTTATAACGTAATTATTAGTGAATAATTAAAGCAATAATTCTAATGCCACTAATTTTCTGATGTACTCTTGATAACCAAATAAAACCTTCCACCCAGATCCATTGAAATAAAAAACCGTAACCAAGTTGAACAGGATATGAAGCAACAACACAAACAATAAACCCAGAAGCAGTCCCACGTTACACAAGAGAAAACCCCCTAGGCTTGTGGGACCACGAATAGGAATATAACATATATGCTGAATGAAATACTTTGGGCGGAACCAAAATGGACAATGTATAAACATCTCCATACACATCACAAGAACTGCTTGAATCGAAACAGATATAGAAATCCCATCATCAGCTGCTACATTAAAAATAGAATCAATGTGGTTTCGGCACCAAGCAATACCATTCAATTCAACGCTGTCTACAGCGGCTCCCGCGCCAATTTCATCGCTGCTCTGTTATTGTATGACATCCCATATATGTGATAAGGGACAAAATAATGTCCACAATATATAGCATGCGTGTCATTCCGGAACAAGAACGACATAAAAAGCTGAATTTATAGAAGCTGCCAGGAACCCAACAGGATGCTAACAAAAACATTTTGATAATTGAAATTAAATGACAAACAAACGTTATAATTACGGTTAATTAACAGAATTAAAATAATAGAAATAATCTAGCGCTTACTAAACTTACGATTAATAATTACGACGACGGAATTAGATACAACGAGAAAGGATATTACACGTGTTAATTAAACTACAAACCAATTAAATTGTAATTAGCATCAAGAAAATCACGAACGATAATTACACCGAAGAGCTACCATACGTGTTGCATTAACAGTCTTGACTTGCGCAATAAACGCACATAATTTATTTGGAATCCAAAAAGATTTAAACCTGAATCATAGAACCATAAAAGAAGTTAAAAGGTTAAACGAATATTGAACTAATCATTGCTTAACGAAATTAAGTAAGAGTAAGAAACAAACATAGATTGTTGTACAGGAAACTTTCGTATTCACAACGGCTACGACGACGAAAATAGATAAAAGGAAGAGAACGCTACGCTAGCAAGAGTTCAATAATAAATTGAACTAAATTACAGGAAGTAATGACGAAAACGAATAGAGCATGTATAAGGAATGAGAGTGCTCAATACCATATGTAGAGCTTAATTGGTTATATGCATAAATATATATATATATATATATATATATATATATATATATATATATATATATATATATATATATATATATATATATATATGTATATACATATACAGTTCTATATGTAACTCCCTACGGGCATATGGCGTAGTGGTTAAGAGTGCGGGCTACTAACACCAAGAGTCCGAGTTCGATTCCAAGCAGTGAACTGAATAATAATGAAAATAATGATGATAACAACAACAACAATAATAATCTGAGTGAGACTTGGAGCCAACTTGTACAAACATAAAGCAAAAGTCAAACATATAATAATAATAATAATGATAATAATAGTAATAATAATAATAATAATAACAACAACATCGAAAAATACCTTAGGAATGAGAACCCAGGTTCGAACTTTCCCCAAGACATCTGATGAAGGCTGGCGGGTATATCAGCCGAAACGTTGTGTTAACAACAAACAAGATGAGGACAAATATCCGTCAATAGTAAATAATATGTATACGTTTGTGTGTGCACACATTCAATATATATGCCCACAAATGCATATATATTTATATACATATGCACACGCATGCATATATATTCATATATATGTACACACGCATGTATATATTATCATATATATATATATACACACATGTATATATATTCCTATATATATATACACATGTATATACACATTCATATATATATATACACATGTATATATATTCATATATATATATATATATACACTAATGTATATATATATATACACTAAACACACACACACACACATTCATAAAGATGGGAAAATAGTCAGAAATGATGGCGGTATCTTTTCTTTCGTTGTTTGTATATTTATGTTCTGATACGAAAATCTTTGTATTTTCCTAAGGAAACGTTGGGATACCGCTTAATCCTTTTATCTTGCGTCTTTATGAAAAGCATTTAAACAGCTTTCCATCTTTTCTTTAGGAAAATGCAGACTTTTTTTTTTATATCTGTAAATAAATAAATAAATGAATGAATAATGAAAGAAAATATATCTCCATCGTTTCTGACTTGCTTTTCTATCCTTGTTGATATATTCCACAGCACACTACCAATAACTTTTAGCCATGTGTGTGCGCACGTGTATATATGTATATATACATACATGCACACACACACACATATTATATATATATATGTATACATATATACGTACATATACATTTATCAACACATATATACATATATTCATATATATACATACGCACACACGCATATATATATACATTTCTACACACATATATATATACACACACACACACACACACACATATATATATATATATATATATATATATATACATATATGCATATGTATACATATGTATATATATGTGTATATATACATATATATACATATGCATATCTATACGTATACATACCTATGCATGTATATATTCATACATACATATATATGCATATATATGTATACAAACATATATATGCATATATATGTATACAAACATATATATGCATA
>NW_021828305.1:5000-7500 GCF_006345805.1 Octopus sinensis
GTATGGCAATGACTTTACAAATGACAGTACCTCCTTACTCGATATATTTTTTAAAGAAAAAAGACAAATATATAAAAGAAATTATGAGTTTCTCCATATATTCTCGAAAAAGTAACTGAATGGATCTCTAACCTGTGCATGGAACGTTGAATGCCCTAGCTATCGGGAAAAAGCAGCTGGAAACAGGGTCTTTTAAGATAGGGTTTACGGTTAAGAAATAGAGCAGGTGCGTAACGTACCTGCCTACAGATTGGGGGCACAATAGATAGATCTCGGGAATACTTGGGATCACAACTAGAGACATTGGTGCAAAATATCAAGTGTTAACATGTCGTCTCCTTTCCTCAAAAGAATGAATGTGGACCGAGTAAGGAGTTGACTCGGACAAACATGTGGTCAGTTGGTGTCATCTAGGAGCTGTACTCCACTGACGGGATGGGGTAGGGGGTATAAGGGAGGAGGTCAATATGACAAGTTAAGGGCCATTTGTGGACCTACTACCTGAAAAAAGGAAAAAGTAAAGAAGGCGGCAAATAGTTGCAGAGAAAACAGAGGGAGCAGCACCAACAGCTTTCTTCAAAGACTACTACTACTACTACTACTACTACTACTACTACTACTACTACTACCATCATCACTACTACTACTTCTACCACCACCACTACTACTACTTCTACCACCACCACTACTACTATTACTCCATCACCACGACTACCACCATCACTACTACTACTACTACTACTACTACTACTACTACTACTACTACTACTACTACTACTACTACTACATCAATTAGCTGGCCTTTCACGAGTTTATTGATAATGCCTCAACTGAAAACAACCACATTTATCAGCAAAATAAATAAATTGCTTTAAAAAACCCCGCTGACAACCTTCATTTGGTCCAGGAATTTTGATTCCGAGTGAATCGCAATTCCTGGACCAAAATGTTACATCCAATCAAAATCAGAAGCTGGCTCAAGTTGAAATTAATCCAAATGTGCCAGCATAAAATAACAACCACAACCACAGCAGCAACAACAAGAATATGTTTTATTAGAAAGTAAGAAATATAAGATGTTGTGGGACTTTAACGTTCGGACTGACAGAGTTACAGAAGCTAGAAGGCCTAGTTTAGTAGTAGTAGTAGTGGTAGTAGTAGTAGTAGTAATAATAATAGTAGTAGTAGTAGTAGTAGTAGTAGTAGTAGTAGTAGTAGTATAGTAGTAAGTAGTAGTAGTAGTAGTAGTATTAGTAGTAGTGGTGGTGGTGTGGTGTGTGGTGGTGGGGTGTAGTTAGTAGTAGTAGTAGTAGTAGTAGTAGTAGTATTAGTAGTAAGTAGTAGTAATAGTAGTAGTAGTAGTAGTAGTATTATATAGTAGTATAGTAGTAGTAGTAGTAGTAGTAGTAGTAGTAGTAGTAAACAAAGAGAATAGAAAATGCCAAATAATTGACTTTACAGTCCCAAATGATGAAAAAAAATCAATATGAGAGGTATAGAACAAATAGCAAATTACCAGGACCTTGGTATTGAATTACAGAGACTATGGAAAGTGCGGGTAAAATGTATCCCAGTAGTTATAGGTGTGTTGGGAACTACCCCTAAAGATTTGAACAGATGGATAGAAGAAATTGACATAAAACCCAGTTCAGTACAGCTCCAGAAAACAGTGTTGTTAGGGACAGCCAGGATACTTAGGAGGGTTCTCGGCATCTAAGGTTACTTGTTGTAGCCCGATGTAAGGAACTTTTCTTTTCTAGCAGTCTAATCTATTGTGTGTATAATAATAATAATAATAATAATAATAATAATAATAATAATAATAATAATAATAATATTTCATTTATTTGCCACCAGGGTGAAGAATGAGGGGGACAATACAAAACAGACATATAATGAAATGATAAAACAGATGAATACATACATTGAAAAGGAAAGGAAAGCTACAGAGTATATAAAGGTTAAAAAAAGGAGATGTTAGAGCTGTAGTCCTCTTCATACAGGACGACCTCTAGGGATAATCGAAGTACCCCACTGTCCAAGGTCTCCCTAAAAACCAAGGGCAAGTGCCTTCTCCAATTCCCTTTCTCCGATTCACTGGTCTACACTTAGAGTAGTAGTAGTAGTAGTAGTAGTAGTAGTAGTTGTAGTAGCAACAATGGTGGTGGTGGTTGTGGCGGTGGTGGTGGTGGTGGTGGTGGCAGTAGTAGTTTTACCATTTTCATAAGTTTCACCCAACTTTCAAAAAGCTTACTTGAGGAGGAGGAGGAGGAGGAGGAGGAGGAGGAGGAGGAGGAGGGGGAGGATGAGGAGGAGCGGGAGGAGGAGAATAGCTTCAAATTTTGGCACAAGGCTAGCGATTTTAGGGAAGGGATTTAATCCATTACCCCAGTACTTCGAACCCCAGCTTCTATACCCGGACTATGAATTCATATTCATACCAATAATGATTGGAGCACTAGGTTTTGTTAGTAAATGCTTAAAGGAGAATCTGAATAAA
>NW_021828306.1:0-2500 GCF_006345805.1 Octopus sinensis
CCCACCATCATCATCGTTGTCATCATTATAACTATTATCATCATTATCTCCATCAACATCATCACCACCACGACCATCATCATCATCATCATCACTCCCACCACCATCATCATAATGTTCGTCGTCATCATCATCATCATCATCGACGCCATCATCGTCGTCACGATCATCATCGTCATCGTCATCCTCATCACCACCACCATCGTCATCATCGTCGTCTTCTTCGCCGTCGTCACCATTTTCGCCATCGTCACCATCATCATAAACAACAGCCTAGACATGATTATCATCACCACCACCACTATCACCACCACCAACAACAAACACTCCCCACCTCATCATCATCATCACAGTCATCGTCGTCGTCATCGTCGTTGTTGCCGCCGCCTCCGCCACCGTCGTCGGCATCATCTCTGCAGCGCCAACACTGTCGTTGTTACAATTATCGTTGTCGTTTCTTTTTTTGTCCTTGTCTCCTCCATCTCCAACTTCCTCCATCTCCATCCCCTCCTCCTCCTCCTCCTCCTGCTCCTCCGTTTTCATCATCATTATCATCATCATCATTGTTACCTCCATATCGACGTTATATATCTTTATTGAAATCACATCCACCAAAACCACCACCACCACCACTACCACCACCACCACTACCACCACCATTACCAACACAATCACCACCACTACTACCACCACCACACCACCACCACTACTACCACCACAACCATCACCACAACTACCACCTTCACCACCACCACCACCACCACCACCACTACCACTGCAACAACGACCTCAGCGACTCAACCAGTCACTCTGCAACAACCACAGCTACACAAACACTGCACCCAAACCACAATCATCTCAACCACCAATGTAATTACTACAACCAATACAACATCACAGGCGTCAACACACAACGCAACGCCGCTCTGAAAATCACATGCCCACTCCACTACCGCACTGAATACTACTTCTAATACCACCACTGCCATCACCACCATAAATAGCAACTACATTCTCACCACCACTACTGCTATACCGCTTTCAACACTCATCATCATAAACACCATTACTACAACCATCAGTCCTACGGGCATAATTCCAGTCTCCGCCGCTACCATCACCACCACCATCACCACCACAACCAGTACTAATACTATTACCACAACCATCTCTATCAAAACCACCACCACCATGGCCTCTAGAACCACTAGAACCAGCACCTGTATCACCACAATCACCACCGCCACTACAACCACCACTACCACTACTACCATCTTCACAACCACCACCACCACCACCACCATCGCAACCATCATCACCATCACAACCACCACCATCATCACAACCACCACCACCATCCCAACCACCACCATAACCACTACTACTACCATCATCACTACCACCACCACCACCACAACCACCACCATCACTACCACCACCACCACCACCACCACTACTAGTATTAAAACTTCCTTCACCACAACCACAACCACAGCCCAACCCCCAATAACAACCAGCACTGTGCATACTCGACCAGCTGAAATTATATCCAGCTGTCTGAAAAACACAAAATAGTCTTGTATCTTACACCCGACAGGGCAGGATGGTCACATTTGGCAAGTCTTTCAGTATAGTTTTCTTATATCAGGATTGTCGCCAACGCAATCACCAACTACAGTGAATTCCATTTAGAGATATGGGGACACGATGAGAGTATGTTTCATGAAAAGACTGGAGGCTAAACAAAAACAATACAAAAAATGTAGAAAAAAAAGGGAGGGGGACCAGCAACCTCAACAAACTGATGAACAACCTTTTTGGTGCCTTGTTTGACCTGCTAGAAAATGCAGCCAAAGGTTCCTCAAATCAGATTGTTAACGTCTTACAAAATGAAGAGCATACTGGAGATTTTTTTAGTTACTTATTATAGTTATTTCTTGTGGTCATAATCTTTGGTGATGGGATCCTTTTACTCTTTGATCTGCTTCGGGACAATGTTAGTTTCGGGCCTATTGAGAAAGAAATTGTGCTGTAGTGTATTTATGTATTGTGATCCAGAATTGGGTAGGGGACGTATGACCCGTGGTCCTAGCCTTGGATGTATTTTGAAGCTAATGCTGAGGTCGTTTGGGCAATGCTGGTCGTATATTTTCCGCATTGTGGAAAAGATCACAAAAGACAGAACAGTATTGTTTCTGCAATATTAATGCCATTTCTTTAGCATCATGTAGAATGCCGTTAACATCGATCAATAGACCAACGGGTGAATCAGCGGTCCTATACATATCGCTCTTAGCTCCGAAATTTCAAACTCTGAGTCCTATAATGAAAACTTACTGGTTGTCCTATACTATACATATATACATTCCTCTATTTACCTAATATCGAGTTCTCATTCTTTCGTTGTCATTTATTATTAATATTATTATTATTATCATTATTATTATTATTATTATTATTATTATTATTATTATTATTATTATTATTATTATTATGAGTG
>NW_021828306.1:5000-8802 GCF_006345805.1 Octopus sinensis
ACACACGTATAGATATATTCGTATAAATACAGGCAAAAACATACGCATATACAAACTTACACACACATATACAGAACCACACAAGTACACAAAAATATACACACACATACACACTCCCACATACATATATATATATACAAACATATACACATACAAAATTACATAAACACACTCAATCAAAAACACATACACAAGCATACACACACGCACTTATATTGTTTTGTGTGTGTGTTTGCGTGTGTGTGTGTTTGCGTGTGTGTGTGTTTGCGTGTGTGTGTTTGCGTGTGTGTGTGTTTTATACGCATTTTAGCTCCCCGTTCCTTACTCCTCAAATCCAATCCCAGCAATCCTTCCCCCTCCACCCCACCCCTCCGTTTCTCACCCACACCCTCACCACCACCCTATCACAGATCCACAGACTATTGTTCGGGCTGTTTTATGAGGTGGGGGTCAGTACTGAGGGGTCACTATTTGGTGTCAAAGCCCTTAAGAACAACGATAAAGGCAACACAATTTGATGGCTAATATTTCAAAAAATATACATATAAACATAAATATAAAAAATAATTATAATAATAGAGAATGAAAGGGAGAGAGAGAGAGGGAGAGAGAGAGAAAGAGAGTGAGAAACCCCTTCACACACAGGTACATACATACAGAGTTGTGCATACACAGTCACACACACATACACACAGGGAGACCTACGCATTCACGTACACACACGAACAGTTGAAGCGAGCGACATGATTTTATCAACAAAGCGACAGTAACGCCATCTATTTGTTTCGCTGGACACAAACGAAGATAGATCAATAAATAAATAAATAAATAAATAATGCGAATGGACAAACAAAATACCAAAGAATGCAAATAAATGTAACAACAACAAGGACAACAATATTTTCTACTATTGGCCTGAAATTTGGGGGAGGGGGATAGTCGACCACATCGACCCAAGTGCGTAACTGGTACTTATCTAATCGACCTTGAAAGGATAAAATGTAAAGTCGACCTAGGCGGAATTTGAAATCCGAACGAAACGACGGACGAAATGCCGCTAAGCATTTTGCCCAATGTGCTAATGATTCTGCCAGCTCACCTCTTTAATAATAATTTCTTCAGTTATAAGCACAAGACCTAAAATTTGAGGGGAGGGGTGTAATCGATTACATCGACTCCAGTGTTCAGCTGGTATATATTTTATCGCTCTCGAAGGATGAGAAGCAAAGTCGACCTTGGCGGAATTTGAACTCGGAACATTTTTTAATCTGCCGTGCTAAGGGTTCCATTAGCTTGCCGCCTTTGTTTCAAATTTTGACAGAAAGCCAACAATTTTAGGGTAAGTGGAAAGTCGATCACATCAGTCGGAATTCGGCAGAATTTGAACTCAGAACTTAATGACGGACGAAATGCTGCTGAGCATTTTGCCCGGGGTGCTAACGATTCTGCCAGCTCACCGTCTTTCTAGCAACAATAATATTTATTTCTTTATTGCCCACAGGGGTCTAAACATAGAGGGGAAGAACATGGGCAGACAAAGGGCTTAATCGATTACATCGACTACAGTGTGAAACTGGTTGTTATTTTATCGACCTCGAAAGGATGAAAGGCAAAGTCCACCTCGGCGGAAATTGAACTCAGAAAGTAGCGACGCACGAAGTACTGCTAAGCATTTCATCCATCCAGTTAACGATTCTGACAGCTTGCTGCCCGCTGAAAGCTACACGTATTTTTGCATTCTCTCTCTGTTTATTTTCTCTTATTCCTTTCTGCTGAAGAGCGTAGGCTCGAAACGTAAAAGACATTCGTGTTTTTTCCGAGCGTCAAACTAATGCACTTGCTTGATGTTCACAGACATACCTTCGTCTTTTGCTTTCTTATAAATTTCAACTTAATAATATTAATATTGATTTCAAATTTTGGCTCAAGGCCAGCAATTTCGGGGTGGGTGTAAGACGATTGTATCGACCCCCATTACACGACTGGTACTTATCTTATTGACCACGAAAGAGTACAAGGATAAATTCAACTTGAACTCAGATTTAATGACGGACGAAATGCCGCTAAGCAATTTTTGCCCGTGGTGCTAACGATTCTACCAGCTCACCGTCTTTCTAGCAATAATAATATTTATTTCTTTATTGCTAACGGGAGCTAAACATAGAGGGGACAAACAAGGACAGACAAAAGGTTTAAGGCGATTACATCGACTACAGTGCGAAACTGGTACTTATTTAATCGATCCCGAAAGGATGAAAAAGCCAATCCGACTTAGGAGGAATTTGAACTCAGAACGTAAGGGCAGACGAAATACCGCTAAGCATTTTGCCCGGCGTGCTAACGTTTCTGCCAGCTCGCCTTATTACAATAATATTAACGAGAAAAACAACAACCTAATGACCGTTAACAATCAAACGTCAGCTGAAACGTGGTCAGATGAACTGCTAAAGATAGCAGTCAAATATCCCTGTCTTGAAAATAGAACATGTTAAGATATGGAGGTCTTGATACACAATATCACCACTACAACCAATGCCATAACAAATACCACCACCGCAAAAACAACAACAACAACAAAGTAATCCCCGTCTTTCATAGCTTTCAGATTTTGTTGATGTCATTATTTATTTTTAGAATGACAGTGTAGGGTAGGTGTAAGAGACCAGATCTAGCTAGCTTGAACATAGAACAAGTAGTCTATCTGAGCCAGGTATGATTAAATTAAAGTCCTTAACCATCAGATTATTCTCTCAAATGTAATCCTTACTTATTCACATTGTTTTGCAGTTGATCATGCATTCTTCTACTTGTTTCAGTCATTTGACTGTGGCCATGCTGGAGCACCGCCTTTAGTCGAACAAATCAACCCCAGGACTTATTCTTTGTAATCCTATTACTTATTCTATCGGTCTCTTTTACCGAACCGCTATGTCACGGGGACGCAACACACCAGCATCGGTTATCAAGCGATGTTGGGAGGACAAACACAGGCACACAAACATATACACACATATACATACATACATACATAAATACATACATACATACATACATATTTATATATATATATATATATATATTATATATATATATATATCTATATATATATATATATATACATATATACGACGGGCTTCTTTCAGTTTCCGTCTACCAAATCCATTCACAAGGCTTTGGTCGGCCCGAAGCTATAGTAGAAGACACGTGCCCGAGGTGCCACGCAGTGGGACTAAATCCAGAACCATGTGGTTGGTAAGCAAGCTACTTACCACACAGCCACTCCTACGCATTATTAAATAAATTTAGATTTTGATGATGTGATTGTTTATTTTTAGAACGACATTGTAGGGTAGGTGTAAGAAGGCAAATCAGGCAAGTTTGAACATAAAACTGGTAGAATATCTGGGCCAGATATGATTGGTTTTATTCTTGAGAGTTCAGATTGCTCTGCCAAACGTAATGTTATTTGTTCACATTGTTCTGCAATTAATCATGCATTATCTCAAAGTTTCGAGATATCAATGATGTGATTGTTTATTATTAAAATGACATTGTAGGATAGGTGTGAGAGGCTGGATCTAGCTTGCGTAGACGTAAAACCAACAGAATACTGACAGGACTGGTTTAAATGCTAGACGGTGCACCGTTATTTATGTCTTCTGTCTTTTATTTGTTTCTGTTATTAGACTGTGGCCATGCTGGAGCATGGTCACAGTCTAATTACACTTCACACATACACCCCTCAAGTACATACATATATTCATACATATATACACACATGTATGTCCTGTTCTTCTCAACT
>NW_021828307.1:0-8884 GCF_006345805.1 Octopus sinensis
CCACACACTCCCTCATGCACACAGATACATAAAATATAAATACATGTGTGTGTTTTGACACACACATATATATATGTGTGTATATATACAGGTATGTATGTACATATCGTATGTGTGTGCATATCTATACAGATATATATATATATATATATATACATGTGTGTGCGTGTGCTTAACACACACACGCATGCACACACACACACACACACATACACACACGTGCATTTCACTAGAGAGTCTGGCTGAATGATATTTCTTTACTCACTAGCTCCCACCGCCGCCACCATCACCCAACACCCCTGCATTCCCTTCTATCGACTCCACCCCATCACCCTCACCCAATCCCGCTGCTGTTGTTACTGGTGCCGTTGCCCCCCCCCCCCCCACCCCCTCCGTATTCATTCGTTTCCTAAATTAAGTTATTCACTGTTGACAAGTATTATGAAAGACATTCTGTAAAGTTTCATTGCTGAGATGACGACGACGACATTGTTGTTGTTGCTGCTGTTGTTGTCTCTGTGTGAATTGGTGATGGCCACTAAAAGTCAGCCGTTCTTTAGTTTGTCTCCTTTCGGTTTTTGTTTGACCTTTATGAGAGAAGGAGAGAGAGAGAGGGGGTGGGGGAGAAAAAGAAAGAAAGGGAAAGAGAGAGAAAGAGGGAGAGAGAGAAAAGGAGAGAGAGACAGATAGTGTGTTTGTGTGAGATAAACAGAGAGAGAGGGTGCAAAAGAGAGAGCGAAAGAGAGAGAGAAACAGCAGACAGACAGAGAGCTAAGAGAATGAGAAAGAAAGAACGAGAGAGATAGAAAGAGACAGAAGGAAAGACAGAGAGCAGAGAGAGAGAGAGTGAAGGAGAGAAAGAGAGAGAGAGACAGGGAAGGAGAGGGAGCAAGAGGGAGAGAGAAAAACTGTCTGAACTAAGAGCGAAATCGAAAGATTAAAAGTGATACAATTAGATAGATAGATAGATAGATAGAGATAGAGGGAGAGAGATTGAGAGAGAGAGAGAGTGTGTGTGAGTGTGTGAGTGTGTGAGTGTGTGAGTGTGTGTGTGTGTGTATGTGTGTGTGTATGTGAATGAGAGAGAACAGAGAAAAAGTGAGATAGATAGATAGATAGATAGATAGATAGATAGATAGATAGATAGATAGATAGACAGACAGACAGACAGATAGATAGATAGATAGATAGATAGATAGATATAGATAGATAGAAAGATAGATAGATAGATAGACAGACAGACAGACAGATAGATAGATAGATAGATAGATAGATAGATAGATAGATAGATAGATAGATAGATAGATAGATAGAGGGATAGATAGTAGGTAGATAGATGGATAGAGAGACAAACAAAGGTAGAGAGAGCGAGAGAGCAGAGAGAATAGGAGAGATTGACAGAATACCATTAGATAGAGATAGAGAGTGTGCGGGAGAGAGAGGGAGAGAGAGTGAGAGAGAGAGAGAGAGAGGGTGACAGAGAGATATAGTGGTAATGAGAGAATGATGTGTGTGTATGAGAGAGAGAAAGAGGCAAAGAAGCTGAAAGTGAAAGACTGAGAAAGAGAGAATTAGAGAGAGAGAGAGAGAAAAAGAGAGATTAAGATGGGTGGAGAGAGTGAGAGAGAGATAGGGAAGGTGAGAGAGTGAATTTGCACTTTAGAGGAGGAAACTAAGGTGTTGGGTGGGGGGGACGGAATGTAGAAAGAGTATAGTGAATGTAAAACATCAAAAGATGAAACCCCTCCCCACCAAATAATAACAAATCGCAAAAAATACTTTGTTATTTTGGTGATTTACCAATTTTATTCCTATTGTTGTTGTTGTTGCTGTTGTTCTTGTTCGTCCGTCTTTACATTCTGAGTCTGTACCCCGCCGAGATCGACTTTGCCTTTCATCCTTTCGGGGTCGATTAAATAAGTACCAGTTACGCACTGGGGTCAATGTAATCGACTTAATCCCTTCCCCAAAATTTTCAGGCCTTGTTCCTACAGAAGAAGAATAATAATAATAATGATAATAATAATAATAATAATATAATAATATAATAATAATATAATGATAATAATAAAATAATAATAATAATAATAATAATAATAATGATAATATAATAATAATAATAATAATAATAATAATAATGATAATAATAATAATAATAATAATAATAATAATAATAATAATAATAATAATTATTATTATTATTATTATTATTATTATTATTATTATTATTATATAGGGTGGCGAAACGGTTGAGTCGTTAGAGTGTCGGAAAAACAAAATTACTTTGCGACATTTCTTTTTGATCGGTTCTTTACCTTCTGACTTCGAACCTCTCTCGTCAAGCTCAACTTTACCAATCATCACGCCAAGGTTGATAAAATGGGAATAAAAGTCTAGTAGTAGAATCGGTGGAACTCACTAAACTCCTGGTTTCACATCCGTCCAAAGTCAACTATACCTTTCAACCTTTTGGTCCGATAAAATGAGGAACCAATCAATCCAGATAGTGCTCGGGTTAATTCATTCAACTAAAAACTCTTCAAGGCGTTGCCCCAGAAGGGTCGCAATCAAATGACTGAAACCAGAAAATGATAAAACATAAACGGTAAAGAATTTGTTGAAAGGAGGATGAGAGTGGCCGCTCTGAGCATTCATCTGTGGATTGGCAAAGGATAGCTAAGAGAAGGCGCTTTCTTTTGTAGTCAATGTTATTACGTGCTTGTTTTTCTTTTGGCTGGGTTTTTCACCAGTAGCCCTCGTATGTTTTGTCTTTCCATTTCGGAGAATTATTCCTTCTTTGGAAATTCTTTTTTGATCCATTTGTTTCTTTTATTTTAATTTTTACACCTTTCTTTCGTGTAATTCCACATCGTTTCATCCTTTACCGTCTCCAATGTTTTTCTCAATCCTTGCTGGTTAACAAAGGAAACATTGAGACAAGCTCTACAGGCCGTCAGATGGACCTGTCCCAGTTATGTGCAGGGCGATGAAACCGTTCTAAATGCACTTGTTCAGGGTCCAAGCATTGGTCACACTTGGAGCTTTGTCGAAAAACTGCTGACACTTGAATGACGGATCTGGTTATCAGCCGAGTCCATCGTGAAGATTGCTCCGCTACCTTCTTTTGGCCGAGAGGGAAAGCCAGTTTTCCTCTGCCTGGCGGCTAAATCGAAAAAGATAGTGTAGTGGACGAGGTTGAAAGGACCGAAGGCATACTTTCCTCTTTGGCCAAGCCCTCATCGGCTTTACCAAGTCCTACTTGAAAAGGAAAATGAGAGTGGAGAGGGAAGTCCCGCCTCCCAGTATTTTTGTTGAAGGGTGGGTGAATGTGGCGAGGGTAGACCCTGTGAACGAGAGTTTGTAGGCTAGAGGTGTCGTGAGGGAGTAAGGTGTACGCTTGATGGACCCTTGGCAGCCGGGGTGACCAAGATGTGTGGGGTTCCTTGGTCGACCCTGAAAAGAACTCCCTCCTTTGGGGGAATTTTATTGTTTTACCTCACTTGTCCCTCGTGTCGTATTGTTCCTTCTGGCTTATGAAGAAAAGACCATTATAATTGTCAAAGATGACAGTAGTTGTAGTAGTAGTAGTAGTAGTAGTAGTAGTAGTAGTAGTAGTAGTATATAATCCAATATGCAGATTTTTAAAAGAAAAACCCGTGCAACAAAACAAGATAAAGCGGAGACGGTGATATGAGGTAAAAGGTTTACTAATGAGGTTAAGAAGTTAGTTTAATATAATATGGAGAACGGAGGAGTGGAGGAGGAGAGCAGCGAGGGATTTTGAGAATAGAGAGAAGAGAGGAGGAGGAGCGAGGGAAGGAAGGTAGGTAGGAAAGAAAGAGGAAACGAAAAGGACATCTGTGTGTGTATTGATAGATAGATAGATAGATAGATAGATAGATAGATAGATAGATAGATAGATAGATAGATAAATAGATAGATAGATAGATAGATAGATAGATAGATAGATAGATAGATAGATAGATACGTGCATACATACAGAGAGAGAGAAAGAAATTGCATGATGGGACAGAAAAAGGATGTAGATGGCGAAAGAGAAATATGGAGTAAAACAAGGGTGAGGGAAGAGACAGACAGATAGTCAGGCAAAGAGGTAGGTAGACATATAGATAGATAGATAGATAGATAGATAGATAGATAGATAGATAGATAGATAGATAGAGATAGATAGATAGATAGACAGACAGATAGAGAGATATATTGAAAGATGGAGCGAGAGAGAGAGGCGGGTGGATGAAATGGAAAGGCAAGAATGAAGGCTGTGAAAGTAAATGGAGGAAGGCGGGAAGGAAGATGGCGGAAGTGAGAGGTCAACCGAGTAAGGGGAGGTAAGTGGAGTAAAAGGGGGAAATAATTGAACGAAGAAATAAGGTTTAAGTCTTGTTTATTGTTTGTTTTTTGTTGTCTTTTTGTGTGATTTTAATGAAAAAACATGAATGAGAAAGAAGGGAGAATAAATAAATGATTTGTCGAAGATAGTGGTGGCAGCGGTGGTGGATGGATGGATGGTGACAGGTGGGGTTAACGACAATAGATGGAAGCGGCAGCGGTGGAGGTAGTGGGCCCTATAAGTGTGTGTGCCTACAGCAGTTGCGGCGGTGGTGGCGGTTGTGGTGTAGGCGCGTAGGTTTCTTCTGATGATAGAGGTGGTGGTGGAGTTGCCGATACGGATATGTATAATTACAGTGGCGGTGACGATGGTGCTGGTGGTGGTTGCGATTATGGTGGCGGCGGTAGTGGTGACGGTGGTGGTGGTGGCGATGGCGATGGTGGTGGTGGTGGTTGTGATTGTGGTGGCAGTGGTGGTCGTGGTGGCGGTAGTGGTGATGGCGGCGGCGATGGCGATGGTGGTGGTGGTGGTTGCGATTGTGGTGGCGGCGGCGGTGGTGGTGACGATGGTGGTGGTGGTGGCGGTGGTGGTGGTGGAGGTGGTGTTGATATGATGTTGATGGTAGGTGCTATTGGTCTTGGGGTCGATCGGCCTTTATGGACATGCGGGAGATAAGATTTCAAGGGGAACACAATGTCGGGAAAAGGGTTAACGATTAATTAATTTATTTATTTGAAGTGGTAAAGACCGAGCTGTTATCCTACAAACATCACTACCACTACCACAACCACCGCAAGCACCACAACTACAACCACCACTACAAACAACAACAGCAACACCATCACCACCATTTCCACCTCAGCCGTGCCTTCTACCACCACAGTGCGCACTAGCGTCACCACCGCCCCCCAGTGCGCCCCCCCTGCCCGCCTCAACACTTCTCCTCTACACACACACACTGCTCTCACCACTCCTACCGTGCCCCACCACAAGCATGTTTGTTATGGCGGTCTACACCACCGCCACCAACGGGACCGTTTCTTCCTCTGTCACAATCTCCATCACGACGATGACGACGACGACCACTACCACCTTCACGACCGCCATGCCACACTCCAGTCGCGACCACCTCCATCCTACCCACCCACCAACATTATCCAATCATCACGTGTCCGCATTAAACCCATCAAACGCAATAAACAAGATACACTTCAAGATCTGTTTGTCAAATGCTTTTTCTTTGTAGCCATATTGTTTACATCATCATCATCATCATCCACTTCTTCTTCTTCTTCTTCTTCTTCTTCTTCTTCTTCTTCTTCTTCTTCTTCTTCTTTTTTCTTCTTCTTCTTCATTTTCTCTTTTGCCTGTTTTCCTTCCTTCCTTCCTTCCTTCTTTCCATTCTGTCCCTTCTTCAGCCATTTCCACAATTTTTATAACGTTTCCTTTCTTTCTTTCTTTCTTCCTTTTCTTTCTTTCATACCTTTCTTCCTTCCTTCCTTTCTTTCTTCCTCTTTTTCTTTCTTCCTCTACTTCTTTCTCTCTTCCTTTCTTCCTTTCTTCCTTCCTTCCTTTCTTTCTTTCTTTTTTCCTTCCTTCTTTCTTTTTTCTTTGTTCCTTTCTTCCTTCCTTCCTTCCTTCCTTCCTCCTTTTTCCTCTTCCTTTTTCTTTCGTTCCTTCTTTCTTTCTTTCTTCTTTCTTTCTTTCTCTTCATTTCTTTCTTTTCTCTTCTTCCTTCCTTCCTTTCTTTCCTTCCTTCCTTCTTTCTATTTTTCTTTGTTCCTTCCTTCCTTTCTTTGTTCCTTCCTTTCTTCCTTCCTTTCATTCTTCCTTCCTTCCTTCCTTCCTTCCTTCATTTCTTTGTTTCTTTCTTTCCGTAGTCGTTTACCTATTCTATTCAGTTCCAACATAAAATTGGCCGAAAACACAACGCTATTAATTCGATGTTATTTTCAAGAGAGAGGAAGAAGAGTTTCATTGTTGTCATGCACACACATACAAACAACACACACACACACACAACACACACACACACACCACACACACACACACACACACACACTTATATACGTGAAAGATACCGCTTCACAGAAACATGGCCACGGCACTTAAAATAAATGAACTTAAAGTGCGAAACCTGATTGTTAACGTTCGAACTTTCAGCATGACTCCAAAAGAGTATATATTGATTTGCCCGAGGACTCTTAAGGATTTGAAGAATCCCAAGGCAAAACAGAACATATTTTATTGTAGTCACAATTATATGTGTACATATTCATATGTATATATATATATATATATACGTGTGTGTGTGTGTGAAGTATATTTGCCATCTAAATATGGCTAACCACTAAGGGTGGATGTTACTGTAGCTTGTAACCCCAGGAGAACATCTTCTCCAGCTGGCTATTGACATATTGTCTGTGCCCTATCGGTATTTGCAAAGGGAATCCATCCTTCCCATCGTCAACCTACGTGATACGCACGGACTCGAGTTTCTGGGTATTGACCCGTCATCAGCGCACGGCAGTCACCGGTTTTCGATGAAAGGAGTCCCAATGCAAATACATATATCCTTTTTCCAGTGACTTTTCATCACTGATCTTGAAAAAGTGTAAACAAGCAATAATAAATCTCTGAACGAGGTATAAACAGTAACTGCACGACAACGTGAATTATATTTGCCATTTGATACAGGGACATGTATCATACATCAAAATGAAGCTGGGCCTCTGTGAATCACATCCCTACTTCTCAACATAGTCACCGTTTCTCTCAACAGCAATGTTCCACCTTCGAATGAGAGCATGTATCTCTGCTCCGTAAAATTCTGTTGACTGTACTTTGAGCCACTTTTTCACAACAAAGTCAAAGAGATAACACCTTCTTTCGAAGGCTCGTAACAGGTGATGAAACATGGGTTCTTCATTATGAACCGGAATCAAAGAGCCAGTCAATGGAATGGCGCCACTCTACGTCACCATCACCGAAAAAGTTCAAGGCGCAAAAATCAGCTGGAAAAATCATGGCAACTGTCTTTTGTGATACTCAAGGTGTTATTCTGGTCGATTTCTTGCCAAAAGGAAAAACAATAAACTCATAATAAGCTTCATTTTGATGTATGATACATGTTCCTGTGTTGGTAACTATACCTGTCCTAAGCAAAATGGCATTACTTTTTGACTCACCCTCGTATGTATATATATATATATATATATATATATATATGCTTTCGGTGCAAATGGTTTCGTATTACGGTTCCGGGTTTTACAACCCTGTAAATAATGATAATTATATAAGTCAAAACTTATAGCGATCACCGTGCAATGACTAGGAAAAATAGTTTAATAATGGCGCATATAAGCCCCAGACAGAAAAATGTAGGCTTTCCCATCCGCGTGTTTTACCATGGTAACACACTTAGTAGTGTTAACAAAGGGATATGGGTTCGAGTCCCACGCGGATAAGAAAGCCTACTTTTCTCTGCCGATGGCATATATGTCCCATTATTAGACTATTTTTCTTAGTCATTGCGCGGTGAGACATACTGCTGCCAAGGTGGTGCTCCTGCATGGCCGCAGTCAAATGACTGAAACAAATAAAATAGAAGAATGCATGTATGTATATGGATATGTGTGTCTGCGCATACACCAGTGCACAAAAGGTATAATAATGGTAGCAGGGGGGTGGCTCGAATTAAGTGTTCGGTAGCAGTCGATGAGAAAGTACTGATGGCTACATATGGTGGTGGCGGAGGTGACGGTGGTGTTGGTATTGATGTTGTTGTTGTTGATGGTGGTAGTTGGTCACCTGATGATTAATGGAAGGTCACGTCACCTCTACAACTGTCAATAGACATCTCTCAATAGACATGTTTGTTATTGGGAAAGATGGCGTCGAAAGACATCAACAAGAGTAACAACAACAACAACAACAATAACAAAGCAAGAGAAAAGTCGGCGCCTGCGTCACCATCCCCACTATTCTGATCCTCGTTCTTTGCCTCACCATCATCATTATCATCGTCATCAACATCATCAGGATCATCATCATCGTCGTCATTGTCACATCATCATCATCATCATCATCATCATCATCGTCACACCATTACCAACCTCACCAACATCACTCCTAAAATCACCTTCGTCATTATCACCACCCACCACACCACCACGACAACAACTTCACTATTGTCTTCAAAACCATCAGCATCATAAGTAGCAACAGCGACACGTCGTCGTCGTCGTCGTCATCATCATCATCATCATCATCATCATCATCATCATAACCACCTCCATCATCATCAGCATAGTCGTCGTCATTCTCATCATCGTCACAGTCATCATCATCATCGTCATCATCATCATCATTATCATCTTCGCCGTCGCCGTCGCCATCGTCGTCATCAGCACCTACATCCTCCCCGCATCATCATCATGGACAACAATAAAACATCACCACCACCACCTGCACCACCACCACAGCCACCGTCGTCGTCGTCGTCGTCTTTGCATTGTTTCTTCAGTTTCCTAA
>NW_021828308.1:0-7500 GCF_006345805.1 Octopus sinensis
AGATAGATATATAGATAGATAGATATAGATAGATAGATATAGATAGATAGATAGATAGATAGATAGATAGAGAGAGAGATAGAGAGAGAGAGAGAGAGAGATGGATAGATAGATAGATAGATAGATAGATAGATAGATAGATAGATAGATAGATAGATAGATAGATTTCTTTATTACACACAAGGGGCTAAACACAGAGTGGACAAACAAGGAGAGACAACGGGATTAAGTCGATTATATCGACCCCGTGCGAAACTGGTACTATATTTATCGACCCCGAAAGTATGAAAGGCAAAGTCGACCTCGGCGGAATTTGAACTCAGAACGTAACGACAGACGAAATAACACTAAACGTGACAGCAGTCATTCGACATAAGCCCACAGATCGGAAATTGTTGGACACTGCACGATTGCGTGCAGAACTGTTTCGTTGCTCTGACCGCATCTCGGGCAGGTCGGCCCCGTGTTTCTCGAGCCGTGCCTGTAGAGCTTATCCCGAACGGGTAGCGCTTCTCGGTAGCACTGCCAGGCCAGGGATCTCTGGAAGTTGACCATGGGTCTTGGCCCGAAAGTCGTCCTGTTGTTGCTGCTGTTGCTATTGTTGTTATAGTTGTTATTGTTATTTCTGTTGTTGTTCTTGCATTTATTGTTACTGTAGTGATGGTTGTGGCAGCATTGACAGATGGGACTCCTCTCACCTCGGCAAAACTTCCGATTTTCAGCTGAGGGCAGACATTTTGTCTCTATTTTGCCCTTTTTATCCTGATAACCACTTGTGCCGGACCTGTCGTAGGACGTGGTCTCGGAGTCAAAAAGGCCTTAGCCAGAGGGAAAATGCATGCATGCATGAATTTGCTTATATTCTGGAAACTGGTGAGGGATGTTTTTTTTATTGAGGTGTTAGCGACGAACTGTCCTTTGGGGTTGCGGTGTGGGTCTCTGTCCGCTGTTTTTCTTGTTGTTGCAGCTGTTGTAACTATTGCTATTGTTGATGTAGCTGTATGCTGTATTTTCGTTGCTTGTTTCTGTGGATGTAAAACTGGGGGGGGGGGTGAGCTGTCCACAGACAAGCGTACCCTTAACATAGTTCTCAAAGAGATCCAGCGTGACGCAGAATGCAACAACGCTGGCCCTTTGTGTTACAGGTGCAACTTAATTTTGCCAGCTGAGTGGACTAGAGCAACGTGAAAAAAAGTGTCTTGCTATAGGACACAACGTGTCACGGGGAATCGAATTCACGATCTTACGATTGATAACCGAATACCCAAACCATTAAGCCACACGTCTTCACTAGTCAATATTACTTATTACTATTTCTTTATTACACACAAGGGGCTAAACACAGAGGGGACAAACAAGGACAGACATAGGTATTAAGTCGATTACATCGACCCCAGTGCCTAACTGGTACTTAATTTATCGACCCCGAAAGGATGAAAGGCAAAGTCGACCTCGGCGGAATTTGAACTCACAACGTAACGCAGACGAAATACTGCTAAGCATTTCGCCCGGCGTGCTAACGTGTCTGCCAGCTCTTATGTAAGGGTATGTACCATGTACATACCCTTACATAATCGGCACTCGATGCCACGTCAGAAACAACTACTACAACTCATATTCTAATCAGTTGTTATTACACAGCCTATGATGCACAAACCTCTACACAATCCGACACCTCAACACCAATACCGCAATCAGAACAACATAATACAGCACAACTGCCATTAGTTACATATAGAGTCGCTTAGTATTTTGCCCGACGAGCTAATAATTCAGCCAGCTTGCCGCCTTAATAATAATAATAATAATAATAATAATAACAGCAACAAGAACAACAACAACACAACAACAGGTTCAGTGACTGTGGTGGGCTGGAGTGGCATAACCAATATTGTAAAGAAGGCAAAAAAAAATGTGGAAACCAACACAAATATGAAATACGACATTGATTATGAATTGAAAAGAGATTCGGAGAAACGCATACATTAAACTGGATTTAGACCAATGAGAGTTTATGTACTTGAAGTTATTCGTCACTGTTAGAAGTTCTAGGCTGATAGAATAGATGCATAAGACAGAATAAATGTTTAGGCGAACGGCAGGCCTAAGCGTTTCAACGTCTAATGGTTATTAAGAAAATATCGTGGCAGTATTTACATAGATTTAAGAAAAGAAGAGACATCAGTCATAGATATGTGATTTAGTTTTATTTTGTAAATATTTTTCGGTCAATGTATTTAGAGATGTTTTCTTTATTTTGTTACGATTTTAGAATTATTATAATGCAAATATCAATCATTTATATAAAGAATTTGTCTGTTTTTGTGGAATAATTTCTTTTCTATTTGTGTATATATCTGCACATAGTCATTCACTCACACACTCACATACTCATATTCACATACATGCAGTTATATATTTCTTTACTACCCACAAGGGGCTAAACACAGAGGGGACAAACAAGGACAGACAAAGGGATTAAGTCGATTACATCGACCCCAGTGTGTAACTGGTACTTAATTTATCGACCCCGAAAGGATGAAAGGCAAAGTCGACCTCGGCGGAATTTGAACTCAGAACGTAACGACAGACGAAATACGACTACGCATTTCGCCCGGCGTGCTAACGGTTCTGCCAGCTCGCCGCCTTACATACATGCAGTTATAGCCATACAAACGCAGTGAAATAGTAGAATGTTACAGCGCCGTATTTTTCCGGCTCTCTGTGCACCGAGTTCAAATCCAACAACAATCATATTTGCTTTTTATCTTAATTCACTTAATTTCAAATACTTATCATGTACTAAGGTTGGTAGCTTTTGTTGTTTCATCTCTTCCTCCAGGAATCGACTTAGTTGTGCTGTGAGAAAGGATCTTTTCGCTTTGACCGGCAGTTTTTTAAAATAATTTCCACGTAACTAAACACTTTTAAACTTCGTATACTGGTAGAATGTGTTTATAAAACATCTTTTTCTCTTGACTTTCTTGAAAAAATTCTGTAGTTTGTAAGATATTTTCTTCAATTTCTGCAATTTCAACCAATCAATGACGTCTATTGAGGTGAAAACATTCTGTGCCGTATGAATATGTCCCTCGTTTAAGAAATAGATTGGGTTTATTTACATTTCTGAAGAAAAAAAGATACCCTTACCCCCACCCCTAACCCTAACCCTAAAAAAGATTGAAATGCAATAGATCGATACTAGGGTCATAATTATGGGTGACAATTTCATATGACACCGCTAGAAATTATTTTAAAAAACTGTCGGTCAAAGCGAAAAGATCCGTGAGAAGTTCTGAGGGAACGCATACAGTGGCTCTTCCTTTTGTGAGAATGTTTTTTTTTTTCTGTGGATTAAGAGACAAACAACCGATACTTATATCATAGAAACCCTGGTATACTCAGGGATAAAAACTACAGATTGGAACGGCGTTTCCCTTTCTTTTCAATTAACGAAAGGACTTATAGGGTTCCACTCCACCACTTCTCATCCTTTCCGCATCTTCATAGACTTCAGCATATTTTTAATCCCTAACCACATTTACCAAGGGAACAGACCAATAACGGAATGATGTCTAGTAGAGTGCTGGGAAATAAAAGAATATCCGTGCAAAATATAATTTCTCTCTACAGACTCCATATCAATGTGTCTGTGTGTTTAGATAAGTAAATCGACTCAACTGTACCTATACACACGCACACACACACACCTATATATACGTACACAACACACACATGAATATATGCAAACGTGTTTACACACACACAATACATACGAATGTGTGTGTATGTGTGTGTGTGTGTGTGTGTGTGTGTGTGTGTGTGCATGTGTGTGTGTGTGTGTGTGTGTGTGTGTACTTCGTTTTGGGATTTGGTTTGCAAGATTCTTTGTGTGAGTTCGTGTGTTGAAGCATTCTTTGTTGTGTCTGGGGAGAGAGTCATTCTCTTTTAGTGACTTATTATTTAACACACTCACCGGTAAAGTTTCCATTCATTTACTTATTTATTTTTCCTAAAATTTTCGTTGCGTCTGGCAGTTTTCTTGTCGTGCTTCCTATATAGGATGCGCCACATTTGCCACAGATGATCTCATAGGCGATCCTTCGGTATAGGTACCGTAAGTACCGGAAGTGGCTTTGTTTACATTTCTGAAGATAACAGAAACCCTTTTCTCCCACTTCTAACACAAACCCTAACCCTACCCCACCTCCCATATATATATATAAAAAAACACTTTCTTGAAATATATCCGATACTTCCGGTACCTATACCGAAGTTACGCTGATCTCATATACAGCATAGGTCCTCTGGCGCAATTCATGGTCATTGATGTGACGGTTCGACAATGTGCACTCCTCGGAGTAGTGAGAGGTTTTGTTCTTGGACAGAGCTTTTCTCAGGGAAGGGCCGGTGTGAACTATCTGTATGTCGAGTCCTTCCCTGAGGGCTGCATATTGTATCGCTGCAGTAGTTCTGTCGTCAAAGAGTGGTAGCTTTAGGAAGCACGTGCCGGACTTGTGAGTATGATGGTTCCTCCGGGGTTTATTGACCTTGATGTTCTTTAGGCGCCGTTGTTTAGCTAAAGATAGTGGGTAGCCATTCAGGGTTAGGTCTCTGAAGAACACAAAACAGTTCCTCACTCGTTAGTTTCTCGCCAAAAGCAACGAGGTATCGCTTCCACACAAGCCCTATTCTCCGGATTTGGCACCTGCAGACTTCCATCTCTTCCCCAAGATGAAATTGTAGCTCAAAGGTCACTGTTTTATCGCCATTGTTGAGATCCAGAGCGAATCGCACATGGTCCTCGACCCCCTTATGGATAACGACTTCCAGGCCGGATTCCAAAAATGCCAGGAACGTTGGCACCGGTGTATTCCTGAACAAGGCGACTGTTTCGAAGGAGATAATGTTAAAACTTAGGTAACTAAGTTATGTGCTATTAAACATAACTAGTCCGGGAACTTTTTGATACCATCTCGTATACACAACAATACCACCTCGTATATTTGGTTTCCATCAACCAAATCCACTCAGGAAGTATTGGTCGGTCCGAGGCAATAATAGAAGACACTTGCCTAAGGTGCTGCGGAGTGGGACTGAACTCGGAACTTTGTAACTAGGAAGTCAGCTTCTTATCACACAGCCACGCCGATTTCCGTTCTTTTTTTTTCGAGCCCTAGACTACATGAGGCCGGTTACTCGGTTTCCCGGTTTCCATAGTCACCGAGATCACAACATCCACTTGAAAGGGATGCCGTTCGGTTGCGGGGCACAAGGCCCGCAATTTTGAGACGGGGTGGCAAAATCGATTACATCGATCCTTTTTTTTTTTTTTTTTTTGTCGCCGAAGGGATAAAAGGAAAAGTTGACCGCTGCAGGACTTGAAACCCTGAACGTTAAGAGCCTGAAGAAAAGCATTTTGTCCGACGCACTAAAGATTCTGCCAGCTCACCGCCTTGCTTCTGAAGATGCGATAATAAATAAGATGCGATGGTTATGGCACGAATGGTTTTGATTATAAGTATGTTCAATCATGGCCGAATCGTGCTAAGCGACTTAACCAAGGTAGCTCCGCTGATTATAATGTTTATTCTTGTAAATAATACGTTACAAACTATTTCCGTTGTTGTTGTTGTGAGGTTCGTGTGGAATTATCGTGGTTGATGTTGACCCACATAAGAATTGCTTTCGTGGCATTGGCAACTGTCACACTTACATTAAACATCTATAATTTACATTTTAATTTCATGTGTGCTACTTATATATTTGTTGATAATAAAAATGTTTTTTTCCTATATTACTGTCCTTCGTAACATATGATATTAGCGATGATGATGATGATGATGATGATAGCAGTCGTGGTGGTGTTGGTGGTGGTGGTGTCTCACGTAATGTTATATTTTATACTTTCTCTGAAGACACGGATTCTTATGTTCTTTATTGTATCAACTTTTAGATACAGAATTTTATTGCGGCTTTGCTTTTACTTTTAGTAGCGGACATTAAACTGTATTACGGCATCTAACACCCACACCTACGCGCGCACACACTTACACACACACACACATATCCATGTATACACATATGCATACGCAAACGTATATAAATATGTTCTTTCTTATTTAGGTCTCTTCTTTCCCTCTCTCTCTATATATATCGTCATGCATGTATGTATGTATATGTATATATATATATATTATATATATATATATATATATTATATATATAGACATAATATATATATATATAATATTGTATATACATATATATAGTATATATATTATGTATGTATTATAATATATGTATATATGTATGTATGTATATATGTATGTATATATTTATATTATACATATAATATGTACATATATATGTGTGTATGTATATATATGTAAATATACATACATACATGTTTGTGTGTGGTAATATATATATATATAGTATATATGTACATATAATATGTATATAATATATATAATATATATAATAATATAAATAAATAAATAAATAAATATATACTTACCTCTCTCCTTTTCCAACACACACACACACACACACACACAACACCACACACGCACACACATACACGCATACGCTTGCACACATGTACTTAAAACAATGTTAGTAGAAAAGCCATTATTACCGAGAGTCAGTTGATATGTAGTTATTGTTAGAAACTTTTATTTTTACTGCCGGAGAAATTAATAAAGAAGCAATGTTTACAAACGCTAGGTTTATGCCCCGCGGGACACCAACTCACACTCTTAACATGAAAAAATATACATCTTTATGTTATTCGTTGACTTGGTCTCAAAACAGAGATGACGCAGTTATATGTTTACCGTTCTTTGATGTTAAAGGCCAGGAAGTGTGAATTGTGTAGATGTTATGTTTGTTGTTTGTTTGTTGTTGTTGCTGTTGCTGTTGCTGTGATGATGATGTTGCTGTTGGTGTTGAGCGAACGGTCTTCGTCCCAGAGCTCGCAAGATGGGATAAGTCCGAAACGTGGTCCTTTGCTATTCGTAATACCCGCAAAGAGAAGCAGGTCAACCCCCCGACACGAGAGCATCGACGATGGATGAATGCGCATCCAGGCTCAGCGGTTGCGTAGGAAGTCGGGGACAAGAAACAGGAAGAAAGAATAAGAGAAAGTTGGGGCGAAAGAGTACAACAGGGGTCGCCACCATCCCCTGCCGGAGCCTCGTGGAGCTTTAGGTGTTTTCGCTCAATAAACACTCACAACGCCCGGTCTGGGAGTCGAAACCGCGATCCTCCGACCGCGAGTCCACTGCCCTAACCATTAGGCCATTGCGCCTCCACTGCTGTTGCTGTTGTCATTGTTTGACAGCCGGCCTACCTTGATCATACCGATATATAACGAAATGCATTCCAACCGTGACCACTCCGATTTTTAGTATATCTAGGACTACTTTGTGATGTGTATGATATTTCTTTCGTTAAGATGAGTAGTGTGAAATTTGAGGGACATCTGGCTACAATTTT
>NW_021828309.1:2500-5000 GCF_006345805.1 Octopus sinensis
TAACAATTATTTCCAGGACCTCAATGTAGGTGGCAGAATTAACTCTAAGGCCTTGTGGAAAGAAGTAAGGAGGCACCACATGTCCTTCATTGCTGACAACCCCTAAAACTGTGACAGTTGCAGGAAATTTTGTATGCATAACACTTGAAACTTCAGAAGGGTCTGCACATAACCATCTGTCATTTCTTCTGGTAACTTTTTGATCTTAGCCGAAGTATTTTTTCGTTTGAGGATAACCAAATCAAATCTTCTTCTGCTGGATTTTTCAGTTTGTTTAAGAGCCTTTTAGATCTGATGTAGTGGTTTTCTTTGTGTGTACGTATTTGTGTGTGTGTGTGTGTGTGTGTGAGTGTGATCCGAAGAGTGCAGTATTGTATATCCATCATGAACACTTCGGATAATACACCCACTCTATTGACAGATATAAGAGTACATCTTTTTCCAGACTTATAGAACTTTAGACGACTCACGCACGTATATGTGTGTGTGTGTGTAGGCGCAATGACCCAGTGGTTAGGGCAGCGGACTCGCTGTTGTAGGATCGCGGTTTCGATTCCCAGTCCGGACGTTGTGAATGTTTATTGAGCGAAAACACCTAATGTTCCACGAGGCTCCGGCAAGGGGTGGTGGTGATGCCTGCTGTACTCTTTCACCACAACTTTCTCTCACTCTTTCGTCTGTTGGCCTGCTCGCTTAGCCAGCGGGGTGGCGTCATTTGAAGGCTAAAACCATGCGAAGCGCATTGTGACCAGCGATGTGTAGCAACATCTGATAGCCTGGTCGGTCACGGTGATCATGGTGATATATATGTGTATATATATATATATATATTATATATATATATATATATATATATATGAAATCTTTGGATAGGTGTCTATTATGTATTTAAATACACTGATATAAAATGCCCTCGAATTTCTTATGGAGTGATGTGATACTGTTTAAATGCTATGCATTCATCTAGGATCTTTTGTCGTTGTCTTGCAGGAGAGCCAATCTAGGGACAAGGATTGACTGAGTTATATATACATAGATAATAAAAGCCATAACTAGAAAATGAAGCAAGACAACATATGCTATATATTTTAACGCTGCAACGGAATGGAACGAGTCTTGAAGTTTCAAATGCTAGTCCTTCCCCCAGAAGGAATGTGTGGAAATGCAGTAAAGGAGGACTGTGAACGAAAAAAAATTGTTCGGAAGAAAGAAAATGGACGACGGAGATAAGGATCAGGCGGAAATATGGTCTTATTACTGAGTTCGGAATGGAGAAGGTGGTGTGTATCCATGCACCGAGATGAGTATTAAGAGGGATGTTTGTGCATATGTGTAGAGGTGTAAACGTTTGATGGAGTTAAATGGTGGGAATGTGGATGGTTATTTGGAATGTTTAAACATATTGTGTGTGAGGAAAGCGTATATACGTGTGCGTGTTTGTGTGTGTATGTGTGTGTGTGTGTATATGTGTATGTGCATAATTATGTACATATATATATATGGACACATACATATACACATGCATACGTACAAATGTCTAAATAGTCCTCAAATGTGTCTGCATTGACAGGAAGAGTTGTCAAAATATGGCTTCCACGCAATCACTGATAAATTATTAAATAGCAAACATTTCGATTGTCGGCGTTTGTCCACAGATACCAACGCTTAAAGGTCACATTCAACAACAACAACAACAATTACTACTACTACTGCTGCTGCTGCTGCTAATGTTGATGATGATGATGCTATTACCACTACTGCTACTGTTGCTGCTACTGTTACTGTCACTAATGATGCTCCTCCTCCTCCTACTACTACTACTACTATTGCTACTACTACTCTGATGACAACAACGAGTTCTTGCACCTATATCCATATCAGGAATTTATTTTTGGACTGGTGCACAAAGTCAAGCCGATCGACTCGTGTTGAATAATATAAAAATAACAATAACAACAATAACAACAATAATAATAATAATAATAATAATAATAATAATAATAATAATAATAATAACAATAAAAATAATGATGATAATAATAATAAAGATGAAATAATAATAATAATAATAACAATATTAATAATAATAATGATAATAATAATAATAATAATAATAATAATAATAATAATAATAATAATAATAGTAACAATAATAATAATAATGAAATAATAATAACAATAATAATGATAAAAATACCAATAATAATAGTAATAATAATAATAATAATAATAATAATAATAATAATAATAATAATAATAATAATAATAATGACGATGATGAAGATGATGATGATGATGATGATGATGATGATGATAATATGATTATGATAATGTTATGATAATGATAAGTTTATGATATAATTCCACATTCGGGTGCTTAGATCTGGAATTGCGAATAATATAACGCGTTTCCTGAAGAGAATCATGGAGAGATGGAAAACTGAACTAACATCTTACGGAAAAAGCTTGGGCATTCTGGGTATCAGTAGAGGGATTTTCC
>NW_021828310.1:0-8825 GCF_006345805.1 Octopus sinensis
TTTTTGATCAGCTAATGAACTTTTCAGCTGCTCTTGTGTGTGCTTATGTATGTGATGTGTGTGTGTGTGTGTGTGAGCATTGGAATCACACATGAGGTTTGGAGTTCGAATCCTGGTCCCAGCTGTGTGTTGTGTTCTTGGCAAGACACTTTATCTCACGTTACTCCAGTTCCACTAATCGATAGAAATGAGCTGTGACCCCTCACTGCTGCCAAGCTGTATCGGACACTCTTTGCCTTTCCCTTGGATAAAATCGGTGGCGTGGACGGGAGGGGCCAGTATGCATGGGCGGCTTCTGATCTTCCAAACAGCCTACTCTGATTTATGCCTCCGAGGGAACTTTCTAGTGCAATCTCATGCTCATCATGACGAAGGGGGTCTTTTAGCCTTTATATACATCATACACACACACACACCACACCACCTCACACAACATATATATATATATATATATATATACAGAGAGTGGGTATGCATGTGTAGGATGTGTAGAATTATAAGTATATGCATACATATATGTATGTATAAATATATGCATATATGTATATGTTACATACGTGAGACGACAACAGACAGACAGGGAGAGTGTGTGTTAGAGAATAAAAGTGAGTAAGCGTGAGAGTATGAGAGATTGAGTCTCAGAAATTTGGTCATTGTTAAATGCATGTCAGTCGCCCACTTGAGGAAATAATATACATCGTAAACAAAGTAATTAACTCTCTAATTGTTCCATTTAATTACTTCATATGAGCTTTTATTATTAATTCCGACCTTGCTAAGAACATGTTTGCATACCAGGAAATAATGGCCATCAAACTTGAGTTTACCATATCAATATGTATCTATCTATCTTATCCATCTATGTGCGTGTATGCGTATATATATATATATATATATATATATATATATATATATAGTTCGGGGTTCAATTTGGCCAAATGACTTCTACTATAGCCTGGGCTGACCAAAGCCTTGTTTGTGTGTCTGTGTTTGTCCTCTCGTCATCGCTTGGCAACCGAAGTTTGTTAGGAAATCAATCTCTTTGGTTGTCAGTTCCTTTTCATGGGTTTTAATTAGTGAAGATAGAGTTTTCATTATTTTTTTGTGGGGTGTAGTTGGTAATTTTTTCATAATGTAGGTCTTCATCAAGCAAGGAAATTACAAGATTTCTGGAGTATGATGTATCCATTATTACAACTGCATATCCCTTATCCGCTTCCTTAATGGTTATATCTTCATCATTTTGGAGTTCTATCAGTTCTTTCCCAAAAAAAAAAAAAAAATTTTCCAATATTCTCCAGACATTTTGACACAAATATATATATTTTTTAACATTTAAGCCTTCTGTCGTTTTTTCACACTTTACTATTTTCTTATATATCATCACCACACGTGCTTTACCAAACAAACTTTCTTATCTAATATATATATATATATATATATGTGTGTGTGTTGTGTGTCATTATGAATACCGTTATATTATGTATGTCTGTGTTTGTTCGGTTTGCAAAAAACTTTCTAGCATTTTGTAAGTAAAATTTTTAATAGTCTTTAGATTGCCGTGCATAGCTTTACTCAAATCAAATATTTCCCATTTTGTTCCCCTACCTTTCGCCATCTTTGAGGCAGCTTCATGACCCTGTCCTTCCAGAACTTGCTATATTTCTGGGTCATTAACTTGTCTAAGTAGCTTCTACACTCTTTTAAACAATCAAAGTTCTCCCCATTAAGAGAATTCTGCAAGGATCCCAATAAATGATAATTTATCTCCCTATGCCTGTCTGTCTCTCGTTCCCCCTCTCTCTCTCTCTCTCTCAATCTATCTATCTGTCTATTTATCTCTCTCTCTCTCTCTCTCTCTATATATATTATATATATATATATATATATATATTTGAAAAATGGAAATTTTTTCACAATTTTTCCAGGATCCTCATCTTTCAATAAACAGAAAGAAAAAATATCCGGGAAAAGTGTAAAAATTAAGAGAGAGGGATGAATTTTTGAGATTTTATTTTCAGGATCGAATCCCGCCACCTGCTTCATTTTTTCACTTTTTCCAGAATTTTCTCTTCTTACTTATTTTTTTATTTTCTATTTTATTATTATTATTTTTTGGGTGGGGCCAATACGTAAAAATACAAAGATTTGAACTCTGATAATAATTTTTCTTTTTAATTTTAACTCGTTAACCAACCACATGTTTCCGGGTGGCACCTCGGGCAACAGATTTGTTTCAGTCATTTACCTGTGGCCATGCTGGAGCGCTGCCATTAGTCGAGCAAATCGACACCAGGACTTATTTTTTGTAAGCCTATTGCTTATTCTATCGGTCTCTATTTGCTGAACCGCTAAGTACGTTATGTTATCGTAGTTTTGTTAGCTTTGGCTGCTATTTCTAGCGTATGGATACCCTGCTTGAAGGGCTGAAGGGTATATATATATATATTTATATATATATATATTTATTTTTATATATGTTCTTTTATTTTACTTGTTTCAGTCATTTGACTATGGCCATGCTGGAGCACCGCCTCTAGTCGAGCAAATCGACCCCAAGACTTATTCTTTTTAAGTCCAGCGGTTCTTGACAAGCCGCTAATTGACGGGGATGTAAACACCCCAGCATCAGTTGTCAAGCGATGTTGGAGGGACAAAAAGCACACACACTCACACACACATATATGTATATATATATTTATATACGACGGGCTTCTTTCAGTTTCCATCTCCCAAATATATTCATACACACACACACGCACATATATATATATATATATATATATATATATATATATATATATATATATATATATATATATATATATGTACATATTTACGACGGGGCTTCCTTCAGTTTCTGTCTACCAGATTCACTCACAAGGCTTTGGTCGCCCGAGGCTATAGCAGAAGTCACTCGCTCGGGACTGAACCCGGAACCATGTGCTTGGTACGCAAGCTACTTAACGCACCGCCAACCCCGCCTCTATTTCGAGAGTTATCTCCACTTACTTGCCATCTCCTATTCCAACTTAAATCTACTTCCGGCATCAGTAAATTTGAAATTAATTTGGACCCCGGATCCGTTGCAACCGTTTCAAACTAAACTGAGGTAAGGCAGGCTTTTTTATTTCATTTGGGGCCATTTAACGCTTGAATGAACATCCTTTCATCTTAAACTCTGTCTGTGTGTCTATAAATTAATGATACGATATTAATTATCGTAAAAGTGCGTGATCCAATTATGAGATCAGGAAATTAATGTTTTTGTTTTTGGTTATGAAACTTACAAGGGCGTGGCCGCTTTGTGGGGGGACAGAGATGGCGGTAACACAGAGTAGGGTCTCTGTTAAGTCAGCCTGAAATGGTAGGGTTTTGTGTATGTGTTTTAACAAGGGTGGATTTCTCCGCTGTGGAATCTGGGTACCGTTTATTTAAGAAGAGTGGTCCCGGTGCGCGCACTCGTTTACTCGCGCACACGCGCTAGATAGTCGTGACTAGTCGATCCTACAACCACTACCTAGGAAAGTAAATGAAACACAAAAACACAAAGTAAGGATCGACTAGTCACGACTAGCTTGCTCGGATGCGCTTGTACGCGATTGCGCGCACCGGGACCACTCGTCTTAGGTTGTACCCTGTAAATTAATGTGTGTCTATAAATTAAAACTTAATATGTGTGTGTGTGTGTGTGTGTGTAAAAGTGATAAAGTCAAGTTTCATGTATTTAGTGTCTGTAACTGTAACTCCCTCCCACTCCTTTTGCTGTTTTAGCTTTCTTTCTGACCTGTCCATAAATTATCTTTACAACTTCCACACTTCCGAACTTCAAATTGTAAACCCAGTGTTTATTTCAATACCTCGCTTCCTCCATTTCCTCCCTATCTTATTCTTCTCTTAGCCTATGTTATTAAGTCTGCTATGCGTATGTATGTGTGTTGTAAATATATACGAGCATTCCCCAGGCCTTTGTCTCCGTGTGTAGTGTACACAAATGTATCATAAAACATCTTTCGTAATGCTTATGTATTAAGATCTTAATTAAGGTTACAAGTCGATACTCCTCACAAGAAAAGTTTTAAAAATCCAACCTTAAGTACACCACCACCTACACGCACACTCACACACACACACAGACAAATTTACAGAAAACAAAGACACACACACACACACACATATATATATATATATATATATACATATATATATAATCATGTAGTCCAATGATCGAGTATACTGCCAGATGTTACACATCACTGGTCCACAATGTGCTTTGCATTGGTTTGACGTTTTGAATGATGCACCACTGGTTAGGAAAGCAGGCGAACATTCGGAAGTCTTGGGAAAGGAAGGGCATTGCAAGAATCAAACCCACGATCTAGCTATTGTGAGGGTAACACCCGAATCACTATGCCATACAGCTACTCACACATGCACACGAGTATACACATACATAGACTTATATATGTACGTATATGCATTTAAAGCACTCATTTTACACCTTTTCTCCATACTACCATGGGTTGTATGAGTATATTATTGATCCATTCTTTTTGGATCTGGATCCCCTTCATGTTATTAACCCTTACCTGTTGTTCACGGGATCACTTATTCCAATGGTTTGTCTATTAACAGGGAAAATGATAATCTAATCGTCCATAGCTGAGCAATTTTCAGTAAAAGCAAATGGAAAAATACACACACTCAAGCAGGTGTGTGCATATATATATATATATATATATATATATGCATACGTACACTCACACACAAACAAAAACTTCATTTTGGCAGTTTTTTCACTGGTCCTCAGATTTTGTCCAGCGGTGTACGATGGGCTTCTCTCAGATTATCTGTATTTAATCCACTCAGAAGCCTTGATCAGCCCTGGGATTTAGAAGAAGGTACTTGCCCAAGGTGTCATACAGTGGGACAAAACTGGTGGTTGGCGTTTGGAAGGGCATCCAGCTGTAAAATCCCTTCCAAAATAGACAGTAGCCCAGGGTAGTTTTTTTCTACCTGGCCTGCTCCTGTCACCCATCTTACTCATGAATGGATGAAAAGTGGACGTTAAGTGATGATGGCAATGATATATGAATATATATATATATATATATATATAATGGAAATTTATTAAATAATTATGAAATAGTCATAAAGATATTTGCAAAAATCTATAAAGTAAGCACTTGTTGATAGTGTCAGATTTGATCTCATCTACTTTGCTAATGTTTCGACAAAGATCAATACAGGAGGTTTTATTGAACAAGCTCTGTTTCATTGATTCTTTTACTATATTTCGTATATTTACCTTTCTCTGGAGAATCAGTTTGTCTTTGATGTAAAGTGCCCTCTACCGTAGCTGGGGTATGATCCACAGATTTATAGCTTAACATGTACGATGCCTCTACGTAGCTGATCAACAGACTGTACATTTCAATACTACTATGGCAATCCCTCAAGGTCGAGGATGATGGTCTTCGCGCAAATTTATTGGTGAGTCCGCAGGTGACCGATAAGACCAATTCTTGCTCGAAAAGATCGGTCACAGTGCGGACATCTAGTGCCGGAAGGGAGAGTCGCACGTGGTTGTTGTTGGCGCTCCTTCCGTCGTCGTCTTTTCTCCTCCAGCTCTGCAGACCTTTTCGACTCGAAATTCGCCGTTCCCTCATGGATGGTGGTTTTCCAGAGTGGTCTGTTTTTTGCCGTTTCCTCCCAGTTGAAGTCAATGTCACACTTTTTGAGGTTCGATTTCAGGGAGTCCTTGTAGCGTTTCTTCTGGCCTCCTTTTGTACGCTTGCCGTCTTTGAGTTGGGAGTAGAAGATCTGTTTGGGAAGTCGTTCGTCAGTCATTCTAACCACGTGGCCGCTCCATCTTAGTTGGCCTTTGATGACATAGGCTTCGATGCTGGTCATTTTTGCTTCTTGTAGCACGCTGACGTTAGTTCTTCTGTCTTCCCAGGTGATGTTGAGGATCTTCCGAAGACAGCGTTGGTGAAATTTCTCGAGCGTTTTCAGGTGGTGACTATACGGGGTCCAGGTTTCGGATGCGTAAAGGAGGGTTGGAATAATGACTGCTCTGTACACCATGAGTTTGGTTTCGGTTCGGATGTCCCGATCAGCAAAAACTCTTGTTCGAAGCTTGCCGAAAGCTGTTCCTGCACACTTCAGACGGTGTTGGATTTCATCGTTGAGGTCTACCTTTGCTGACAGATGGCTCCCAAGGTAGCAGAAGTGGTTCACATTTTCCAGTGGATTTCCTTCGAGTTGAATCGATGGCGGGTTGTCAACACGGGCATTGGGGGGAGGTTGGTAGAGTAATTGAGTCTCCTTGATGTTGATGCTCAGTCCAAGTTTAGTATATGCATGATGAAAAGCATTTAGGATATGTTGGAGGTGATCCTCTCTGTGAGCTGCTACACTGTTGTCGTCGGCATATTGGAACTCTAGCAAGCTTCGCACCATTGTCTTTGACGTACTTTTGAGGCGAGCGAGGTTGAAAAGCTTGCCGTCCATTCTGTACGAGATCTCGATGCCAGGTGGAAGGTCATCTCGTATGATGTGCAACACTGTCGCGATAAAGATGGTAAAGAGAGTTGGCGCTATCACGCAGCCTTGCTTCACTCCGGAGGTGACTTTAAAGGGCTCAGAACTGCCTCCGTCGGTCTGGACTCTGGCGTGCATATTGTCGTGGAGGAGTTTGAGGATCCGGATGAACTTATCTGGGTATCCATACTGGGCGAGAATATCCCAGAGGAGCTCTCACGAGACACGATCAAAGGCTTTGGATAGGTCGATAAAGGCCAAGTAGAGCGGTTGGTGTTGCTCACGACATTTTTCTTGTAGCTGTCGCAGCGTGAAGATCATGTCGGTTGTGCTTCGTGATTCCAATATTGAGGGTTTAATAGTAACCAGTCAATCTGTAATCTAAACTAGAGACACAACACAATGACTGTTGTTAGGTTTATTAGTGTCAAGAAGAACATTCAGCTATGAATAATACTTTAGATAAATTGAAGTTTACAATATCAATGTTATCTTATGCAAGATTTTAGAATCATCAATTTCTATTTATTGTTGTTTAACTCACTTTATAAGTTTTTCGAAACTGTTTTACTCTTTTTTTGACATCTTTTATTCAGAAGACATGGAGCCAATCTATTATAAAATTATAAATAAAGATATTGAAGGATTGAAAACCTTAATAGCGGAGAAGCCAAGCCAAGTAAGTTGTTCTGTTTATTGCTTTCTCAAATTTGCCTATTTCTTTATTATTTTATACGCAATTTGAAAACTTCAAACTAACTACATATATTTCTCCATAATATTTCATTTCTTTCTCCATCTCTTTCCTCTAATTGCCATTAATGTTATAATAAAATTCTTGACCAAGGCAGCGAGTTGGCAGAATCGTTAGCACGCCGGGTAAAATTCTTAGCAAAATTTTGTCTGTGTTTACGTTCTGAGATCAAATTCCGCCGAGGTCGACTTTTCTTGTCATCCTTCCTAGGTCGATATATTAAATACTAGTTGCCTACTGCGGTCGGTCTAATCGACTGGCCCCCTCCCCCAAAATGTCAGGCCTTGTGCCTTGAGTAGAAAAGAATATTATTCTTGACCAAATTTTGAGCATGGCAAAGTAGATGGAATGTGAATGAGAGAGAAACCCATCATCACACACTGCAAGGGAGTATTCTGATATGAAATTTTCAGATGAGATGAGAGACAAATGGAGTCCGAAGATGGATGGTGACTTTTTAAAGAAATCCTCTTGCCATACACAGACGAAGGTTTTACTGATGTCAAGGGCTACACCATTTTATGCAGATTTTGTCAAACATATGAAAACACTGGTGTGTCACACAGGTACCAAGCCCCTCTTGATCTGGCTTTATAAGACTGTACTGGTGTTCATTGAATAATGAAAGATACCTAAAGGGACAAATATGATGGTTGTTTGTGACTTTTTACTTCATAATTGAAACATTGGAAGTTAGAATGACTGGATGGTAGTCACTCGATAAGATATTGTCTGCAGGAATATTGAGCAGGATTTCCCAGTGAGGTCAGTAATACCCATGTGTGGGGGCGCTGTGGGAAAATATTATATGAGGTTATGTATATATGAAACACAAAGAATGTGTACCTGAGTTTAACTGAAGCTATGTATCAACGGTTGGATCAGTAAAGAAAACTAAGTGGTGAAGCATCAAGTATTCACTTATTCTGGTGAAGGTTCTGTGGTAAGTAGTCACCCATGTCAAGACTAGGATCGATAGGGAAATTTATCTGATCTGGTATTAATTAAAACGACATTAATTATGTGTTATATAGAGTCGTAGCAAGGTGAGGGACATTGAGAAATCCTTGGTAAATGAAAAGAAACCATATTTAAAAGGTTTAAGAATCCCTGGTATAGGACCGTCATGGTTAGGAAGCAGTTGGTAGAATGATTCTGTTAAATTTATAGAGATTCTGTTGGTAGGAGACCAGAAATCTTGGTTTTAAATTAGGAGTGAAGAGAGCTGACAGATGGTGAAATGCAGAAAGAAGCATCCTTTATTTTCTTGATGACCATCATACCTGTAATTCAATGGTGGGTGTATGTCTGCCACTTTGTGATGGTAGGTGTTTTCCTCCAGATGATGTTGATATTGTTGTCTAAACAGATGTAATACAGTTGTGTATGAACAACTCACACCTTTTAACATTTTGTATGGCTACAAAGTACTAACGAAGCACTTAATTTAAAATGAAGCACTGCCTTATTTATGTTTTTATTCCCCCATCGTTTCCTTTCATTTGTATCCACTTTTTCACATTTTGAA
>NW_021828311.1:5000-8933 GCF_006345805.1 Octopus sinensis
GGATATTTCAAGCAAATACAGGATGTAACAGAAAAATTATCCCATGCATTATACGGTCATTGATGAAGCCCTAGTAAAGCTATGCAGGTGATAAGGGTGTTTTCACTTAGCTAATGTTCTATCATTTTGCTTTTAGTTGCTTTTTATCGTTTTAATCGGGGTATGCCGTGCGTTTGATGTTGAAACTTTCGTCATCTTGTAAAAAGGCGGGTGTTTGCGGTCTTTTGTTGTTTTTTGTTTTTTTGTTTTTTGGTCGCACTCTGTTAATGGACGTAAATCATATACTAAAGAAACCGACATAAATACTATTACTATTACGACGATGACGCCGATCACCACCACCACCACCACCACCACCACCACGACTACCATCGCCACGACTACCACCAACACCACCACTACTATTACTTTTACTACTACTACTACTACTACTACTACTACTACTACTGCTACTATTACTACTACTACTACTACTACTACTACTACTACTACTACTACTACTGCTGCTACTATTACTACTACTACTACTACTACTACTACTACCACCACCACCACTACTTCTATTATTACTGCGTCTACTATGACCACTACTACCACCAACACCAACACCACTACAACCACTACCACCACCACAACCACCACCACTACCATCACCACCACTACTACTATTATTACTACGACTAATGCGACCACTACCACTACCACTACCACAACCACTACTACTACTACGACTACTACTACTACTACTACTACTATTACATCTACTACTACCACTACTACCATCACCACCACTACCACAACAACTACTACTACTAATACGACGACGACGACGACCACCACCACCACCACAACCACCACACTACTACTACTACTACTACTACTGCTGCTGCTGCTGCTGCTGCTACGCCCAATGCCGTTACTACTCTTACTATCGTTCAACCAGGGCAACAGCAGAAACTTGCACTGCAGAAACTTCCAGAACCAGTTGAAGTAAATTAATTAAAATCAAAATTAAAATTAATAGAATAAAAGGAATTCTCTGTTGGTAAATGATAAACTGCATAAGAAGTCAAACTGCTTCCACGGAGGAAAGGAACCCATAGGTAAAGCTTAAGAAAGCAGCAGAAGTGTAGGTGTTAACGGAGAAAATGCCTGTAGATGTAATAGGGAAATGAGATTAACTGCGGGTTTGTACACCTCGGGTACTCTCAGAGATTCGTTCAACAGAATGGTTTTACAGTTCTGTATTTAAGAGATGAGGAATTATGTACATTGTTTACATTTGACGGATATTTGTCCTCATCTTGTTTGTTGTTAGACACAGCGTTTTGGCTGATATACTCTCCAGCCTTCATCAGTATATTATGATATAACATAATAAACTATGAATATAATATAAGAAAAACAAAGACACTAATATATATATATATACTTTATTCATCAGTCTGATGAACGGCAACGAGAAACTCAGAGTAACAGATTTTGTTGAATTTTTTGCTGCTTTAAATAAAGCATATTACTCTACCACTGGTATTTGAGTACTCTTTTTTTCCACCTTGTTTCACATTTATGTGTTTACTCCGGTATATATATATATATATATATGTAAAGCCGGTGTTGGTGTGTTGATGTGTGCGTAACCTGACGGTTCGGCAAAGCGACCGATAGAATAAGTACTAAGCCTATAAAGAAGTCCGGTGGTCGAATTGTTCGGCATAAATACTTCAAGGCGGAGCCCCAGCATGGCCGTAATCAAATGTCTGAAATAAGTAAAAGAATAAAAGAATGTACATTTTAGCAGTAGACAATAAAGGAAAAATTGACGCGCCCACACATAGGCGCATGCGCACGCATGGAAATAGATAGGATATAACTTTAGACTATATATATATATATATATAATATAGATATATATATATACACACACATACATGCATACATACATATACATATATATATACACACACACAAACACACACACCACACACACACCCACATATATATATATATATATATATAATATATATATATATATATATAATAACGTAAATCCCAAGTCCTATTTAATACTCATGAATGAACTGGCAATATATCCCCGGGCGCCATTTTATCTGTAATCCTCTCTATCGCTGTGATATTTTACTTTCGTCGCTTTATATTTCAACTTCCACAAATTATCCGTTTCATTCTCTCTCTCTCTCTCTCTCTCTTACACACACACACACACACACACGCGCGCACATATACGCACATACACACACACACACGCGTGCACGCGCTTGTGAATAAGAAATTTGCATCAGATAGATAACTTTGTAAGTCATCGGTTTAATATCCGCCATATTTCAATGCCGACGTAAGTTTAATGAATCTGCTTCGCCGTAATCTTTTTCTTATTCTATTGGCCATATGGATGATGTGTGTTTATGTGTGTGTGTGTGTTGTGTGTGTGTGTGTGTGTATGTGTGTGTGTGTGTTTATGTGTGTGTGTATGTGCATGCGCGTGTGTGTGTATGTGTGTGTGTGTGTGTTTATGTGTGCGTGTATGTGTGTGTGTGTGTGTGCATGCGCGCGTGGGTGTGTATGTGTGTGTGTGTGTGTGTGTGTGTTTATGTGTGTATGTGTGTGTGTGTGTGTGTGTTGTGTGCATTTATATATGTAAATATATATGTGTATGCACAAATTTTGATTTATAGTAATTCCACTCTTGGGCTGATTATCATTCAATCTTATATACTTGAATGTTCCTTTCTGGCAGGTTCCTACTTTAAACTCGTTTTTCATTTCCACAGTCGTTTGAAAACAATAAAAAATACACAATAGAGAGTTCCAAATTAAGATGTCCGCATTGAGCGCATATATACAGGGTGGGCCACAATTCATGACACAACTTTTTAGTTATTTTATTAATATATTAAAATATTTTATATATAAATTTATATATATATATATATAATATAATATCTATATATATATATATATAATATATATATATAATATATTATATATAGGCGTAGAAGTGGCTGTGTGGTAAGTAGCTTGCTTACGAACCACACGGTTCCGAGTTCAGTCCCACTGCGTAGCACCTCAGGCAAGTGTCTTCTACTATAGCCTCGGGCAGACCAAATTCTTGTGAGTGGATCTGGTAGACGGAAACTGAAAAAAACCCGTCGTATATATGTATATATATGTGTGTGTGTGTGTGTGTATACGTTTGTATGTCTGTGTTTGTCCTCCTTACATCGCTTGACAACCGATGCTGGTGTGTTTACGTCCCCGTAACTTAGCGGTTCGGCAAAATAGACCGATACAAAGAATAAGTCCTGGGGTCGATTAGCTCGACTAAAGGCGGTGCCCCAGCCCGGCCACAGTCAAATGACTGAAACAAGTAAAAGAGTACAGAGAGAGTATAACCTGATAAATTTTAAAATAATAAATTTAAACAATGCAATAGCAATAGAGTAAGAATGTTAAGAAATAAAATAATACAAGGACAATAAAATAAGCATATTAAGAAATATAACTAACTTACGGACCCCGCATCGCCAAAAGTGACGGCTAGTTGTAGTATTTTATGTATAAATAAGGTATAAAATAAGGTACATAATAATCACAGATACAAACATTCATATACATCTTTTGTACACGCACGCACACACATACACTCATATACACACACAGAGTACACGCGCGCGCATACACACACATACACACTCATATATTCACATGACCCCCTTTTACATACACACACATATACTCACACAGAGTTGAAACGCTGTTTCATTTTTCTTTTCAGCGTTGAATGCTCACCATCCCACTTCCACACACACACAGACATACACACACATGCACACATGTATACACACACACATTCACATGACTCCCTTTTACATACACACACATGTCTTTTGAGGTCTCCGTTAGATTTGTCGA
>NW_021828312.1:0-5000 GCF_006345805.1 Octopus sinensis
AATAACCGAGGAGGTGATAATGGATTTTTGTGTTTCAATAGAAAATACTAATTTCTGTTGAATAGGCTTAAATAATGAACAAATGTTAAAATATTACAAAAATAAATGGAACTTAATTCGGAGACAATATTTAAAACAAGAAAAACTCGAACGCATTCTTTAAATTCCCTTTCACATTCTTATTGTTACTATATACCATTATCATACATTTTAGATCTCTTTTGGGGTTCGTTTCTTATAGAAAATTTAGCTTTTATACATACATACATACATATATTATATATATATATATATATATATATATATATATATATATATATATATTATATATATATATATGTATGTATGTATGTATATAGGAGTAGTTAGATGAAGAAACAAAAGAAATGAATCCTCGGCGTATATCGTTGAGGTTGTAATTATTTTTATTAAAATGTTGAGTCAGCGCTCCCTACCAAACCCCCGCTACTATTCCATTATTGAATTTTTACTGACAGTAGAAGCCTTCGTCTTCAGATGTACAACGTCATGGTTCGTTCATCTGAAGATGTGGGCGATACATGTATGTGTATGAAACTTTGAAATGTGGAACCGAGTAGACACATACGTGTGTGTGTTTGCGTGTGTGCACGTGTGTATATGTGGGTGTACATATATACACATACAATAATATATATATATATATTTCATTTCATCTAGTTTCAGCTCACGATCTGTGGCCATATATATATATATATATATATATATATAATATATATATATATATATAATATATATACTCAAATGTAAATACATATATGTAGCAAGGATCTATACATGTGTGCACATGATATGGGCATGTGTGAGCATGACGCGTGCGTGCGTGTGAATAGTGCGTGTGCGCGCGCGTCGGCGTGTGTGTATATGAATAGAGAATAGCTTTTCTGCAAACTTATGATACGGACGCCATTGTTTCCTTTCATGATGTTTCTTTTCAAGTGAAGAATTTTTCCTGTTTTCTAATTAGTTTTCATTCCTTATTTGAAGACAATACTTTTTCTACCTCAATTAGTCCATTAAGATTCATGTCGTTCCGAGCCCATCCTCTGAATGAAAAAAATGGTTATAAGGATTAAAGTATAAATTCTATTTCCGTAACCCAAAATAAATTTCTCCAGAAATTGCCACCTTCTGCAGCTCGGAGTTTTCACTCGATGTTTTCAGTAATTATGTCTTTGTAATTAGAGGTTATATCAGAAGTAAATATATACAAATTACTCACATAAACATTTACTGATGATAAATACGTTAAGGTTTCACAAGCATTAGACAATCATCAGTTGGTGCACTAACCAACTAGAAATTTGTTCAGAGGGTTGCACAACCGCGTGATCATACGTCAAAATCAAAGGGGAAAGGCTATCATTCACACATAAGAATGCACACAGACACACAGATTAATGTAATATTTAATTTGAAGTAGAGCGAACCTAATTCGTCAGGCATGTAGACAGAGTAAAAGGATACGAGACCGTTAAATTTTAGTTCCCCACTAATCTGCCCTGCCAATACAACGATCTGATATCGCTAAATAAAACATACCGCAGCCTCCTGACAGCTATACACCCGGGCCTAAGAACAAAGAAGACACCATGTGACCTGAGTTGACAAATATAGACCTAGCATTTATAAGCCATCTTCAATTTGTCTCATACCCTGTTATACTCTCTAGAAGCCAGCCGAGTTAGGTTCGTTTCAGGAGCCTACTAAAACTTTAAGTCACATGGAGTCGAACCAAACTGTTATTAAATAATATATGTAACTCCAGACCAAATGAGCTGAGTGCCACTCTCTTTCGTTTATCCACTCCTTCATGCGTGTGTATGTGTGTGTGCGTATATATAATATATATATATATATATTATTATATTATAATATATATATATAGTACAAAATGGACAAGAACTCAAAACATTCAGACACTAGGTGATACAAGGGACAACAAAACATCCAGGTAGACGATACAAAAAAAAGGATGGGTCATTCGAAGCTTTCTATCCTCAGTCAAGAACCGGATCATCCTCGCAATTTCGGCCGATTAATCTTGAGATTGCTCCAATCTGGCCAGCCCCAAGGAAAAACTAAGCTAAGAGCATTAGATTCCTTGGAAGAAAGCATCGAATGTATACAAAAACAAGAATGGAAAAAACAGACAGTGTTACACAAATATAAATACAATAGAAATACAATAGAAATAATAACAGGACATAACAACAGGTGTCTTTCAACTGGGGACGAATTGAATTAAGGTGACGTGTATGGAAATGAAAACTCTGTTCTCTTATATTATATATAGAGAACAGAGTTTTCATTCCATACACGTCACCTTAATTCAATTCGTCCCCAGTTGAAAGACACCTGTTGTTATGTCCTGTTATTATTTCTATTGTATTTCTATGTGAGTATATATATATATATATATATATATATATGTGTGTGTGTGTGTGTGTGTGTGTATGTGTGTGTGTGTGTGTGTGTGTGTGTGTATGCATATATGTATGTATTTATGTATGACTGTCTATATGTATATATAGCTATAGAGCTATGTATGTATTATTAAATTCTAAAGACATTTTCTATTTAATATCATTGTTTCTTACCATTCTTGCATCACATTTTCTTATTTACATTTTTTTACGCTTCCACTAGGAATGATTATTTCTAGAATTCTTTCCAATCAGTTTCCATGGTTACTAAATCTGCAGATCGTAACCATGGTTACAAGACTAATTCAGATTAACAATAGGATTAACAAGAACTTCCTAGAATACTTTGCTACGTTTAAATTCAGTAAGATGTGAAAAATTAGACCTTTCACTCTACTGTACTTTAAAGAAGGAGAAACAGCAACGAAATTGGTGCTTAAAGACGTGATAATAACATTTTTACTGTCTTTCATATTCACAGACGAAGTGTCCCAGCTCGAAACATTGAATTCTACACATCTAACAGGAAATGATTTTACCAAACACTTCTATGTAGTGATTGCTGTCGATTCAATTGATCCCCGTTTTCTCGGAATGCGTACTCACCCTGCTTTACCTTCAGTAACTCTTCAATCTCTCTTTACTCTTTTACTCTTTTACTTGTTTCAGTCATTTGACTGCGGCCATGCTGGAGCACCGCCTTTATTCGAGCAAATCGACCCCAGGACTTATTCTTTGTAAGCCTAGTACTTATTCTATCGTTCTCGTTTGCCGAACCGCTAAGTTACGAGGACGTAAACACACCAGCATCAGTTGTCAAGCGATGTTGGCGGGGCAAACACATATACAGAAACATACACACACACACTTACACACACACACACACACACACACACACACACACACATATATATATATATATATATATATACGACGGGCTTCTTTCAGTTTCTGTCTACCAAATCCACTCACGAGGCTTTGGTCGGCCCGAGGCTATAGTAGAAGACATTTGCCCAAGGTGCCACGCAGTTGGATTGAACCCAGAACCACGTGGTTTGTAAGCAAGCTACTTTATCACACAGCCACTCCTGCGCCTACCTTTAGTAAGCTGGAAACGATTGAATTTTGCTTTTTCTCTATTGTTTTATGGGGCCCAAAGGCGAGTAGGGCTTTTACAAAATTGTGACATAGAGTGTGGCTTATCCAAGGTATTTATATTGATACCAATGTGAAGGCGCATGGCTTAGCGGTTAGGGTGATTGGTTCAGGGTCGTAAGGTCGTGAGTTCGATACCCTGCGGTGTGTTGTGTAGTTCCTGTAATGAGGTACTGCAATGAGGTACTACTAATGAGGTGTTGTCTAGTACCTGTAATGAGGTACTAAATACGAGTAGTACCTGTATTTCAAAAGTCCAGCAGCCTTTGTCACATTCGATGTGTCACGCTGAATGTCCCTGAGAACTAACTTTAAGGGTACACGTTTCTGTGGAGTGCTGCTCAACCACTTTACGTTAATTTCACGAGCGGGCTGTTCCATCGATTGGATCAACTGGAACTCTCATTGTTGCAACGAAGGAGTGCTGGATATTGTTAGTAAAATCAAAATTAACCATGCTGTCAAACTCCCAGCTTTCCTCTGTCGTATGAAACCTTGGACAGAGGATCAATCCTATTTTCAAATAATTAATATCTTCCTTGTGTCTAAGGAAGATTTTCAACATTAACTAGCAGAATCAAATTCCCAATACTAAGACTCACAGACATAACTATTCTCCCAGTTTGTTTGCTAAACAAATGCAAGTCTAGCTGAGTTGGGCTGGCCATATTATCCGAATGCCTGACCGTAGAATACCAAAGCCAGTTTTTTTTTCCTTATTCAGGCTTGCAAATGGAAGGTGCGATATTAACGCATCCAATAAAAGATTCAAAGATGGAGAGAACAAAACCTCAAAAGACTGAGAAATCATCCGAACTCATCGGTGGATCTTACCCATGACAGGTTTATGTGTAAAAAGGTGATCACCAACGGCTCAAAGCCATATCATGAGCATCTGCAAATCTCTGGAGCAGCAGTTAAAACTTACAAATAACATCGACGGAATTTGAACTCAGAACGTAACGGCAGACGAAATACAGCTAAGCATTTCGCCCGGCGTGCTAACGATTCAGCCAGTTCGACGCTTTCCTTGTGAACAATAATAATAACATTAATGCTTAATCAGCCATGAATCTAATTATTGACATTTGTTAAAAGAAGGTCGGGCAGAGTGTCTTGAAATAAGCATGTTTCACGATATTCGTTCCGATTCATTGCGCTCTGAGTTCAAACCCCACCTGAGTCAGCTTCACATTTGTCTCTTTTAGTACTTTTTAAAATAAAGTACCAACCCATGACAGCGGATTGGCCGAGGGCTTAGAGCATTCTCATTTCTTGTGTCATAGATGACGCCCATCACCTAATAGTAGCTAAATAGAAAATAACTGTAGGAAGAGCTGAAACCTTATCCCCATCTCATGCAAGCCTTCGGCCCTTAAC